>NC_133619.1:613477745-613687745 GCF_048593235.1 Sminthopsis crassicaudata | reverse complement strand
TCATCATATACCTACCATCCTTTAACCAATCATCCATGATTCCAAGACCCTTACTTCTTGCCCTCTCCCAGATGCTGTCCCACTTAACCACATCTTTCCTCATCACTGAACATAGTATTCTAAATTTGATCTGCCCAAGTAGAATACACCTGGATGGACATCTACTTTGGATGGAGCCATTCACAATTGATTCACCCAGTCAGGCTCTCTGCTTGGTAGCTGTCCAGGGTATGATGGGTTTCTGGGTAGCTGCTTTCCTTCTCTCTGACTTTTCTAGTAGTATTTGGTTTTATTTTAATTTACAGTTAGGAGGGTGGGTTAATGATGGTGGGGTAATTCAAGTTTCAGGAATATCAGGGCTTCTGTTCAGAGATGTTTTGGTTGTTCACCTGATAGCCTAAGACACAATGCCTTTTTTGAGGCTTGGTGTGAAAGTGATGTCCTGAACCCTTTATAACAGAAGCCCGACATTCTAGGTATGGTCCTCACCTACTTAAAAGAAGATATAAGGTAGTGGAAAGAATATTCATTATAGTAGAGTTGGGTCATTACTAGTTGTAGATTGTTGTATAAATCCTTTCTACTATTGGAGCTTATTTCTTCTTCTGTTCTTTATGAGTTGCTGCATTCCTCAAATTCATTACCCAAGGCTACCTGAACTGAGCTTCTGAATTAAGCATAGGAGAGTCATCAAGTGACAATTCATAGCTGGAATCTTTCCAGCTTCATAGGATCTGCTAGAGTTTAGAACCAAAAAACACAGTTTTCATGTGTCTGGGGTCAAGTCAAATTGATGCAATTATTAATCACTTACTGCATACTAGACACTGTGCCAAGGGTCCTGGGGATACAAATGCAAATAGTAAGAAAGATAGTCCCTGTCCTCAAAGAGCTTACAATCTACTGAGAGAAGAAAACACATAAAAGGAAGATAAAAAGCAGAAGAGGAGGTGGCAATAGTGGAGAAGATCTTAGAGACTCAGGAGTGGAGGCTGGAGAGCAATGCCATGCATTGACCTTGGCACTTTCCTTAAAATGGAGCCTTTGAGAAGAATTAACCAATGGGAGGACAGAGCCAAAGAGGTGGAATAAACTCTGAAAGCTAAAAGGCAACAGGGACAATGTTAGCTTCTAGGGTGACAAGATTTCAGGACATGGTAGAGAAAGGGGGATTGTTTGGAAGGGAACCTGGAGGTGACTTTCAAGCCTCAAAAATGGACTATTGGTGGCTATTTCTATATAAAATGAGTCTAATAACATCTGTACAACCTTCCTCAGTGTACCCATATGTGATGGTAAGATTTAGAATTGAAAGGGTCATTAAAATCATGATAATATAGATGAAAATAAGTGATTTACCAAAGTTACACAGGTAAGTGTCAGAGGCAACATTTGAACACAGAACCTCTATCCAGCAGAATCAAAGTGTATCACCCTGCTTCTACTGGATAATCTGGCACAACTTCCCTCATTATACAAATAATCCTAATTAATTTTTGCAAGGCTCAAATGAGATAATGGGTGGAGACCGATTTGTGAATTGTAAAATTCTAAATCACCTCAAAGTGCTGCATATCTAGTAGCTGTTGTCATTGTTACATTATTTTTAGTCTTTAGGGCAAAACGACTATAATATCAATAGATTTACCCTTCCCCTTCCCCCCAACACAGGTATAGAAACTTGGACCAATTGTTCTGGGATATCTTTTTTTTTTATGGGTGGGTGGGTGAGGGTGAGATAAAAAGAGAAAAAAGTGGCAAAGGTAACAGATAGTAAGGGTAAAAACTGAGAGAGGGACAAAGATTCTTGAACCTGAGCCACTGGGAGCCCAATCAAACAGGCAGCCAATTAGTCTGGTTCAAAAAAACTCCACGTAGGGACAAACTGTAATCAAACACCTATTTATAAGGGTTTATTACGATCATTATTATTCTTTTACTGAGAGGATCATTCTAAAGCCTGTCGGGCGAATGTGTGCTTCAAATCTTCATAAATGCAAATCGGTTCTTCCCTCCTGCCTTCCAGAGGCATGATGCTGCAGTACACCAACCATAGGGGGATGCTCTGATGACATAGCCCTAGCACGGTGTGGAAGCAGCTTCCTGCAGATTGGCATCTGTTTCCCCCACCCCCTGAGCTGGGATACCAGTCATGCACCTGGGTCTGCCGGAGGCTCCCTGCTGACTCCAGGCCCCACCCGTTGAGTTCTTGGAGAACCCCATGACAGAGCCCTTCAGCCTTCCCAGTGCCTAGAATAATTAGAGGAGTCAGTGATCTGGCAGCAGTGGAATATGGTAGAATGGGTGAAGGGTTAGACACGGAGCCAGAGGGCAAGGTTTCAATGTCAGCTTTGCCGAGAAAACTATCTTTGAGACCAGATAAGTTGTCTCATCTTTGTAATGAAGGAAATAAACTACATGACCTCTAAGGTTCTTTACTATCTATTATTTATGTTCAAACTCCATCTCTGTTACTCAGGGCCCATGTGAGTTTCTGCAAATTAATTTCCTTCCATAAATGTGAGATTCTTTATTTATATAATGAGGGAAGTTGTGTCCGATTAGCTGATAGAAGCAGGGTGGTACAATTTGATTCTGCTGGATAGAGGTTCTGTGTTCAAATCTTGCCTCTGACACTTATCTGTGTGACTTTGGTAAGTCACTTATTTTCATCTATATCATCATGGTTTCCAACTCTAAATCTTACCATCACATATGGGTAAACTGAGGAACAGCCTTATAGAAATCTGACAGAGCATCAGCAGTTGATAGGTTGAGGATTGGAATTTTGATGTGGTGTAGAGTGGAACCATTAGATTATGATGGCCTGGGTTCAAGACCTACCTCTGACTTTGAGCTTTAACCTTGTGAGCTTGAGCAAATCACCACCTTCTTGGACCTTGCTTTCATCATCTCTAAAAGGAAATTGACCTCAGACATCCCCTAAATCTCCACTAAATCAATGATCCCATAATCTAGGCCTTTCTGATGGAAAGTGCAAGGGTCAAGTGATCAGAATTCTAGTACTAATTAGATAAATTCCAGCTAATTAACCTTTTTGCCTCAATTTTTGACATTGAAGGTCCTTTCTCTATCAGAATCAGGCTCACAGACTTAAATTCATTCTACCGAATTACTTATCTTACCTTTTTCTCCCACTCATATCCCCAAATGTCTGGGAAGGTGTGACCATATGCTTTCATTCTTCCAGTCTAAAAAAAAGTGCCACCTGTCAACAGGTGATGCTCAAGTGATATCTATAAAAGGGAAGGAGGAGCTTAGTGCTAGAGAAGACTCAATCTAAGATAGGACTGGACCATGGAAGAAAGTGAATTGAATTTTGAGTGACTTAGGAAGTCATCTCCCCCCGCCCCCCCAAAAAAACCCTAAGTTTCCTCATGGGGACAATGACTAGCACTTAGCATAGTACTTGGTACACAGTAGGTGCTTAATAAATGGTCGTAAACTTGGCTTGGCTTGCATTTATCTGTAAAAGGATTTGGATTGAGCTGGACGATCTCCTCCATCTCTAATATCCCATGAATCTTTTCCGAAGGTAACCCAGGATAGCCAGGGCATTGGACAGAGTGGAAGCCCAATCCGGATGGATAACTAAGAGGAGGCTTGATCAAAGTGTGGTGGGTAGTGGGGGGTTCTCAGACATCCTGCTCCTCCTCCCTGGGTGTGCCTGGGTGTTTTATGGGGAGGGTGCTGGATGGCAGACCAGGCGGACTTCCTCCCCTCCGCAGCTGCCTGCCGTAGGGCCCTTTTTGTTCTTCACAGTCTCTCTCTCCCTCTACCTGTGCAGTTCTTTCGGTCCGCGATGCCTCCCTCTCCTGGCCACTGACTCTCCTCTCGTCGCCTCTCTGGCCCAGGGTGACTAGCGGCCTGGAGTTCGGGCTTCTGCTGGCCGAGGGGGAGGGGCGTGCCTGAGGGGAGGTGGGGAAGGGGAGAAGAGAGAAATCCTCGGCCAGTTGAGGAAGGATTAAGAAGTTCAAAGCTTCAAACCCAGGGAAGTTATAAAAAAAAAAAAAAAAAAAAAAAAAAAGGCGGGGAGAAGATAGAAAAAGAGGGAGAAAGGGAGGAGAGGGGAGGGGAGGGGGGAGAGGTTGAAGTGACGATCTCTCCCTCTCGCAGCAATAAATCGGCTTAGAGGACGATAGCAGAACAGCCCAGAAAGGATTAAAGAAAAGTCTATATAATACAGAGAGGACAGAAGAAAGGGGGGCAGGGGAGAAAAGAAAAGAGGGAAAGGGGAGAGAGAGAGAGAGAGAGAGAGAGAGAGAGAGAGAGAGAGAGAGAGAGAGAGAGAGAGAGAGAGAGAGAGAGACAGAGAGAGAGAGAGAGACAGAGAGAGACAGAGAGAGAGAGAGAGAGAGAGAGAGAGAGAGAGAGAGAGAGAGAGAGAGAGAGAGAGAGAGAGAGAGAGAGAGAGAGAGAGAGAGAGGAGAGAAGGGGGGGCGGAGGGAGGGATGGAGCTAGCGAGCGAGTGAGAGAGAAAGGGGGAGGGGGCGCTCGCTCGCTGGCTCGCTCTCTCAGGGAGTGGAGAGAGCGCGATTTCGCTCCCAAACTCCGAGCTGCTGGGCTGGACTCTCTGCTGCGGGTTTCGCACTAGCTGGAGAGCCGGCCGAGCCCGGGACAACGGGCGCGCACCGGGCTGCGTGCGCTCCGGCTCCCTCGCTCTCCGGCCGGCGGCGCCGAGCCGAGCCGAGCCCCAGCTAGCCGAGGGCTAGACTAGCCGAGCCAGGTGTCGCTGCGCCGCCTCCCCGCCGGTTTTCAGCCGAGCCTCCCGGGGTCCGCTCCCTCCCGCGGCGGCGGCGGCGGCAGCTGCAGGCGCAGGGCCGGCGAGGGGTGGGCAGCGAGGGCAGGATGGGGGAGCCCCGGCGGCGCCCGGCGGCGCCCGCCCTGCCCGCGTCCCTCGGCGCCTCGGCGGTGGGCTGCGGGCGGCGAGAGAACGCCTGAGCCGGATGGAGCGGGGCGCCTCGGCCGCCGCCGCCACCGCCTCCTCCTCGTCCTCCTCGTCCTCCTCGTCCTCCTCCTCCTCCTCGTCCTCCTCCTTCTCCTCGTCCTCCTCCCCAGGGCCACCATGCGAGCCATGAACTGCCCGCGTGTCTGCCTTCTGCTCGCTGAGCTCCTGGACCTGGCGCTGGGTGAGTTGCGGGCTCTTCCCGGCCCAGGGACTGCTGCTGCTGCAGCCGCCGCCGAGCGCGCGGGATGGCGGGCTTGAACTGGGGGCTGCCCGGGGCGCCGGGGTATCTGGGGAGGGGCTCAGTCTGTGCTTGTGTGAGTGTGTGTGTGTGTGTGTGTGTGTGTGTGTGTGTGTGTGTGTGTGTACGCGCTCGGGGGCGCGCGTGTGTGTGCGATTGTGTGTGTGTGTGTGTGTGTGTGTGTGTGTGTGTGCCCGCTTGCCGGGGCATGTGTGTGAATTTGGATGGAATTCTATTTAGAGATGGGAACGTAAGAATTCCGGGGCGAGTGTGTGTGTGTGTGTGTGTGTGTGTGTGTGTGTGTGTGTGTGTGTGTGTTTAGGTGAGTGTGCATGTGAGTCAGTGTCTATTTTGGTGTATGTGTTTGCGTGGCCACTCTGGGGTGATTCTGGAGCTGTGTGACAACGTGTATATCTGGATGTCCGGGAGTTTGGATACCGGTGTGTGTGTGTGTGTGTGTGTGTGTGTGTGTGTGTGTGTGTGTGTGTGTGTGGTGCTTTATGAATATAAGTGCAGATCGCTGGGGTGTTTCGGGAGGCTGAGTCCGGGGGGTGAGAATGTTTGAATCTCGGCTTCGGGCTTCCGAATACGGGGGGAGGTGGTGTGTGTGTCTCTGGGCGTGTGTTTGTGTTTGTGTCTCGGGGGACTGCCCGGATATTCCGAGGAGCGAGGGACGGTGCATCGGCCGTGCGGGAGGGTTGCGTTCGGAAGGGGTGGGTGAGGGTGTGCTCCGCGGTGCGGTGTTGTGCTGTGGCCGAGGGTGTAGGTGGAACGCGTTCTGGGTAGGTGTCCCCCGTGGGAGGACGCGTCGGGGCTCCGAGCGGGGCTCGTCCTCTCCCCCAGCTCGAGCGGCGGCTCTGGCTCTGGCTGAGTCCCTGCTTCCGAGAGTGCCGCGGCTCGTGGGCGCCCACAGCGCCGGCTCGGAGCTCGCTCCCATCTTCTCCTGTCCCGGCCCGGCCCCCATCCGTCCCGAAAGGGCCTCTGGGCAGGGTGGGAGAGGCGAAGCCGGGAGAGTGGCCGGCTGGGTCTGCCTGGTGGGGGGGAGCAGGGGGATGAAATGGGCGTCCGGGGCTCCCTGGGCAGCCGCCGTCGCTGCCGCCACGGCTGCCAACTTTCAGTGCCCAGAGGCCAGCTGCGGCTGGAGCCCAGATTGGGCGGGGGTGAGGGAGGAGGGCAGAGGACGGGCTCACACTGGAAAGTAGCAGGAGAGAGGAGGGTGGTACCCCCATGCCGGGGTCCTTTGGGGGGATGGGGGCGAGTGCAGTTACACGGCAGTGACAGGCTAGCCCCTGAGGATTGTCAGCCACGAAGGGATGTTCGAATGCCCCTCTTCTCCCGCCCTCCCCCCGCAGTCTCTCGGGAGGTGCAAAGACCTTAAGCCCCCAACACTTGACCTTCCCCCACCTAAGCCAAAGCCGGGGACCCGGTTTTTCAAAGTGGCTTCAGAGCCCGCCCCCACCCCATTTCCTAAGGTGGGGAAGGCCCTTTCTATGGAACTCCTTCCATGGCCTGTGAGGGGGGAAGGGGGTAAACAGTCGTGAGGAACTGCAGGAACCTCAGAAGCAAGCCTGTGGGAAACTACATCACGATGCTCTGGGGGATTTGGGGAAAACCAGGGGAGCCGAGGCCACCTCGCTCCCAGAGCAGAAGTGAAGCTGAAGGGTTGATTTGGGACAGAGGAAGAGGTAGCTCGTGAGAACGGAGTGAAGCTCGAAAAGGAATCTGGCTGAAAAAACCTTAATCCATCTGGAATCACCCCCCCCGCCCCCCACCCCCAATCTCCCGGCACTGCCAGGGCTCTCTCAGGATGTGGGCTCCGCTGCTGCGTCCCATTCACAGTCCCTGGCTCCTCCCTCCTCTCCCTTTCCCTCTCCCGTGTGGGCTGGTGTGGCTAGGAAGGGGGCGGGGAAGATGAGGCTCTGGCTGGGGGAATATCGAGGCTCCCGCTAGGAGGGCACCCTATTTTAAATCTCCGCAGGGTGAGGACTGGGAGCCGGGGGAGGCAGAACTGGGAACAGGAAACTTCGAGCTGGCTCGTTTGCTCCCTTTCTCATTCCTCTGAATGAGTCGGAAGCCCAGCGGGAATCACGAAGCATCCTTCCCTCCTCTTCCATTAGCGCCTGAGGCAATTGGGCTGGCGGCGTTTTGTTCGTTGGTTTGTTTGTGGCGGGGAGAGGAGTCCCCTCCTTCCTCCGATCTAGGCCGGTGGGCTGAGGGGGGAGAGGTGACCAGCTGTGGTTGACTAGGTTTCCTGACCTTCCAGATGTGAGGTACCCACTGTACCAGAGGAGGGCACTCTTTCTGGATCCAGCTGGAGGCTGTAGAACTTGTTGGGGTTGGCTTTGTGGGGAGGCACCTATTCTTCCAGAGGGGATGGAACCCTGGGCCCCGATCCTAGCCTAACCCAAACCCGGATGGCAATCACGTTGTCCATTCCGGGGGATTCCTGGATGAGGAGTCTGACTTCACTGTGTAAATGGGGAGCCAGGGGTTTTATGCCCTAGTTGTTGTCACAGACATGTTCTCCATGGGTTTGATTACTGAAGGGACAAAGATCCCCATAGTGCTGTGCCTTAATGGTTTACTTGGAAAAAAAAAAAAACAAAAAACAGTTTCCCTAATGCCTACTTGCCCTTTGTCTCAGAGAAATCCTTCTTCTCCCTGCCTTCCTTCACTAGCTCTAGGAGCCCGCAGACAGGTGTGGATCTTAGTTGGACTGCAGCTGAACAAACTCATTTCTGCAAGGAATCCCAGACTTCCTTTCAGCTTTGTCAGATATAAAAATAGAGTCGGAATAGCTGAGTATCGTATATATGAGTATCGTATATATGCTCCTATGCACCCGGTGGGATGTGGTGCTTGAGACAGGGCTGCTGGGGGAATCTCAGGAGAGGGAAGCTGAAAGATAAGGGCAAAAAAAAACATTGTCTCCTGCCCTGATTGAGGGTTAAGGAGGAGTGGTGGTGGTGAGATAGTAAGTGGGGCTAGACAAAAAAGGTGAAGTCCTACCAAGATTTCTAGGTCTCAGTGGGTCCCAAAGGGGAAGTAAGGGGGCATTCATCTCACAACATCCTCTTCTTCCTTTTCAGCTGAGTTGGGCCGGAGTCAGTTATAACACTGAGGCTGTGGGGTGGGTGTGGATCTGGTGTGAGCTTTATTTATTTAATTATTCTTCTAACCTGATGGTTTCTGGGAGAAGCAGATGTACATGTGGTCAGGGACTGGAGTGTGCCCCCAGTGGTCACCTCTTTGCAGCTTGAGCTGTCATCTGCCCCCCTCCAACCCTTTCTCCCCTCATGACATGGACTTTTACAATTATTCCTTTCTACCTACTCTCACAGCCATAATCTTTTAGCCTTACAATCCCCACTATCACCAAAGCATGAGAATGAGTTTTCCTGTGAGATTCTTCTCTTACTTTACCTCAAAAAAGAGTACACATCTGTAAAAAAGCTACTAGAGATCATTAAGCCAGTCCCACACCACCTCCATTTTGTAGCTGAGCAAACTTATGTTGAGAAGTAACCCAGAGTCACACAAAAACCAATGATATAGTTGCAGAGCTGGAACTAGAATGAAGGTCCTGGCCTCTTCTGTATTACAAAAAGTCTAGATTAATGCTCTCTGAGAAGGCTGACACTTCTTTGTTTCCAACAAATTTCAGCTGCTAATCCCAGTAAAAGTCTAAACCAGGGGTTTTCATACTACAGCCCGCAGGCCAGAAGCGGCCCACTGGGGACAGTTTTGCCACCCACTGGGTTATGGCAAATGGGCTGAGGGGCAGAGACAAAGTGTGAGTTTTTGTTTTTACTATAGTCCGGCCCTCCCACAGTCTGAGGGACAGTGAACTGGCCCCCTATTTTAAAAGTTTGAGGACCACTGGTCTAAACTATTTGCCCTTTCTTTAACTCCCCATCCCTACCAGCCTCCCCCCCCCCCCCCATCTGCACAGGAATTCCCATTTGCGGGATCTGATGGATACAGATGATGAGCCTGGCAAGGAATGGTAGTTATACTCTCTCATTGAGATATCTCTTAGCTACTTTCCAAAACACTTTCCACATCTGATTTTATTTGATCCATACAAGGCCCCATATGAGACAGGTTAGACTAGATATTGATGTTTCTCACGTGGTACTCTGATGGAGCTAAGATTAGGAGGACTTCGGGCCTATGTGCTTTCCATCATGTCATAAGGCATGTCCACACAGTCCAAAGCAAAGTGTTCTCTGATCACAGGATTTAGAACTAGGAGACAATTAGAGTCTGACTTCTTCATTTTTGAGATAAAGAAACTGAAACTTCAAGGTTAAATAACTTGTTCAAGGTCATACCACTAAGTGTCACAGCTAGGATTCCAAGTCCCTGACTCCAAAGCCAGCCCTTTCTCCCTGCAGATAGTAAGCTCAGGTAATTTTCAATGTCTCCACCCCAATTCCCCAACACACACACCCCACTTCATTTTATATATTTCAATCAGCACTTAAGTGAAGAAGAAAATTATAATAGAAGTTGATTTCATTCACATCTCTAGACCTTGGTGATAGAGATTTGGCAATTAGCCAGTTCTACCTCAAATCTTTTTTGGAAGCAGGTGAGTCATAAATAGATAAATAAAAGATTTGAATTGGATCCACATATCCAATCTAATTCAACGAATGTTTATTCATGCTAGGCAGCAAAAATAGACAAAAATGAAACAATCCTTGCTCTCAAGAAGTTTACATTCTAATGGAAGGATACAAAGCCAGTATGTCTATCAGTCACAGCTTTAAGGCTGACTAGAAATCTAGAGGGATTTAACTTGTGGTCCAGGGATTTCTGATGACTGAGGATCTTTTCATTTGGCTAGGGGTGGGGTGGGGAGTTATTTTTTAAAATATTCAGCAACCTCTAACTAAATTTAGGATTTGCTTCCAGGATACATGTAGGCAACAGACTATTTATTATTCTGAGGTGATCATACTCTTCATTGGATTGCCCTTAAAAGGTGATGCAAAAAGAGTTGGGGACCCTTGACCTAGTCCTATTCTTTCATTTTATAGATGAGAAAACTCTGGTGCAGAAAAATGGAATGATTTGCCCAAAGTCATACAGCTAGTGAGAGACAGAGTTGGGATTTAAATCCAAATCCTCTGATTCCAAACAAACTCTTAGTCCCACCCACTGCACCATGCTGCCTCTGTAAGTGTAATAATAGGTAAGGTGTAAAAGTCATAAGGGTAAGCTTAGACAAAGTGCTCTAGGAATATTTGAGGTAGGAGAGAATGCTAATTCCTTCAGGTATCAGAGAAGGTTTCATGGAAGAGGTAGTGCCTGTGATCTTCAAGCAGAGACTTGTTATCCAATTTGTCATTGGGATTCATTTTAGGCTTTGTGTTGGAATAGACAGCCTTCTTAGCCTCTTTCCAACTCTGAAATTTCATTATTCTGTGATTCTAGATAATTCAGTCCTACAAACTTGCATTGACATTTAAGATTTCCTATTTGACCATCTACAGAAATCCATTTAGCTGGATAATTATCAAATCTGCATGCCCCTTGGTTGAACTATGTGAAGAGTCAGCTTTCAGCACTTGTCCTACTATCTAGATATTCGAAGATGTAAATATAAGATGTGTGTGAGTGAGTGTGTGTGCAGGAAAACAGAATAAGACAGAGTATGATAAAGGGTGGAGAATGATGGAACGAGGAAGGATAATACAGTAGGGGAAGGTTTGACTTCTAGAGAAGGATCCAAGATAAGAGATATTGTTGAATATCCAAGATAGAGATAGAGATAGAGATATTCTACCTGGAGACCTTCCTAGGGGGAGCTGAGCTCATCTCTGGACTTGGTCCCACATTTGATAAACACCTACTATGTGCCAAGTACAAGAAACATCCATAAGGCTGACTGATGGGAGAGGCATAGCAAGAGGATTTTTACAGAAATTTAAAAAGCATGATCCAGGTCACACCTCTAATGAGGGAATTGAACTAGAGATGACCCAAGACCCTCCAAGCTATAAATGTATAATTTTAAGATGATCCTCATTTGGTGCTTTCTTCCCAGCAGCTGTCTAATTCAGGCAATACAAGCATCCAACATGATTCAGCTAGCATTTATTAAGCACCTAATATAATCCAGGTAGTAAATTAGGCACTGGAGTTACAAAACCAAAATGGCCCCTGCCCTCAGGAGGCTTACATTCTATTCCATTGGAATTATCAGTGTGGAAGCAGAGAATTTCAGAAATTAAGTAGTTTGCCTAGGTTAACTAACACACATGGTAAATAGTAGAGCCAGAGTTTAAGCCAGATCTTTTGGGAACAGTGCAAATCTAGCACTCTTTGCACACTTCCTGTCACCCAAAGCCCTAAGGGCCTGACCTTCTATATCTCATTATGAGATGAAGCTCATCTGGTCATGTAGACAAAGCAGAAATTGATAAGGAAACCTGGACATGTAGGATTCTACACATAGAGTTGGGGATTAAGGGACAGGTCGACCTGAGAGGTCATCTAGTTTACTTCCTTCATTTAAAGGGTAAGAAATTGAAGCCCAGAGAGGTTCAGTCTTGCTCCAGCTCACTTTAGGTAAGTCATGTCAGAAGCTGGATCTTCTTTTTCTCTTTGGGTCTCTGATTTTCCTGACCTCTTGCCATATTGCTTTCTGTTTCTTTCTCCTTTGAGTCCCTTCCCACTTCTTGTGCTTTCCCTCTTGGCTGATGCCTCTCTGTATCTCTGACTATCAATCTCTATGTAACAAAACCAATAGCAGATCTGGAAAGGACCTTAGAGTACATTTACTCCTAATCTCTCATTTTACAGAAAAGGAAACTGAGACTTTCAAGAGAG
This sequence comes from Sminthopsis crassicaudata, assembly GCF_048593235.1. Classification (NCBI taxonomy): domain Eukaryota; kingdom Metazoa; phylum Chordata; class Mammalia; order Dasyuromorphia; family Dasyuridae; genus Sminthopsis; species Sminthopsis crassicaudata. The sequence continues at coordinate 613,675,698 of NC_133619.1, read as the reverse complement.
AAAGTGGGTTCAATGGCAGCATCAGGCTCACAAAGCTTTCTTCTGACTCAACAGTTCAGAGCTCTTTCTACTACACAATGTAATTGGTGCTTATTTGTTTCATCCAGTGAGCTAAAAATGGACAATGCGTTTGGAAATTGTCCAAGTACTGGCTGATGGTGACTGGCTTCAGACACTAGGTCCTGATGGAAAGCCTTGAGGTGTGAATGTTGATTCTGAGAACACTTCATCCTGTTTTTTTTTTTCCCTTTTTTTTTTCCAAGGGAACTCCATCTTCAAGACAAATGCCCCTTTAGGAAGTGATGTCATGTGTTCCCACGATACTGACATTTATAGTTATAGACACAAAGTCCCCACTGAAGCAGTGATGTGTGGGCTGCTGGTTTCCTCCTCCATTGCCTTTTTAAAAATGGATTTTTTTCCTCCTTTAGAATGACAGCCATCTCCCCATGGGTTCCTCCCACTGTTCCCCTACATGAATCCTCTACTCCAGACTACAGAGTCTGCTCATCCTCCTGGGATGAAGTGCCTGGAGGCGATCAATCAATCAGTCAATGAAGGAACATTTATTGAGTAAAACCTAATGGAAAAGCCCTAGACTAAGTAGGAGGGTTCTATTCTCAGCTCTGCCACTAAGTAGCTGTGTGACTTTAGGCGAGTCATTTCCCCTCTTGGTGATTCAAAATCTTCATCTATAAATGAGAGAATGGGATGATAGATAATATCTAAGATACCATCCAGCTCTGATAATCTATATTCTGAGGTTTTCCCCATCTCTGACATTGTGTTCTAAGGCCTCTTCCAGTTATAAAAACTAAATTCTTCCTATGTACAGAACACTGTATTAAGTGTAGGAAAAATACAAAATGTAAACAAGATGATGGGTCTTATCCTCAAGAAATATGCAGTCTAGATTGAGGGCATAGGACATAATGTACAATGCCTTATATCTTATGTTTTCTCTCTCAATGTATATTTATGTATGTATATGTATAAGATATCAAGAGAAATACATATATGTATGTATATACACAGAGACAGAGCGAGAAAGAGAGACAGAGAGAGAGAGAAAGAGAAAGAGAGAGAGAGAAAGAGAGAGAGACAGACAGAGAGAGAGAGAGAGAGAGAGAGAGAGAGAGATGGAAAGAGAGAGAAAGGGAGAGACAGAGAGAGGGACAGATGGAGAGAAGGATAGAGAGAGAGAGATGGAAAGAGAGAGAAAGGGAAGGAGGGAAGAAGGAAGGGAGGGAAGGAGAGAGAAAGAGGGAGAACTTTCAAGTTCAGAAGGAGAAGTGATCAGGGCCCAAGAGAACCAGGAAGATAACAGAGAGTGGCATTCAAAAAGTCATTGTCTGTATTCGTTTGGGTTTGGCCTTTGCAGAGTTGCCTAGACTTAGCCACTGCCTCCACCCGCTTGCTCTCCTTTCCTTGGCTGATAGAACTGAGACATCTGGCTGCCGATAACACTCTGTATGTGCTTCTCCCACAATGGTTTTCCAACCCACCCTTTTCTGGCAGGTCTGGGGAAAGAGAGACATGAAGGGTGTGAATGAAGTTCCTCACAGGCTCATGGTTTTGTTCTCCTTCAACCCACCCTGACTTTGTCTAAGCTCAGAAGTGAAGGACTGGGGCCAGGCCTGGTTTTCTTGGCTCTGATCGATGACCTCTGGAAGCCCTCTCTAAGCTGAAGGATTTGCCCACCATCCATCCAGCTCTCTGTGCTGGTGCTCTTGCTAACCCAAGCTCCAGCCTTCTAACAGAACAGCCTATTGGTTGGCAGCTCAGTCATCATTTTGGCAGTGAAATGTATGGTGGGTATGCCAGGATGGTAGATCTGTCTCTTAATTTCCTCTGGATGAAGGGTGTGACTGACCCCTGAGCTGGCTGAGTCTGCTAGAAAATTAGGGAACAATGTCTAGGGACTACAACCCTTGTGTTCTTTCTTCTCCTAGGATTCGAGCAATCAATAAACATTTATTAAGCATTTATTCTGTGCCAGAAGCTATGCTAAATACTGAAGATCCAAAAAGATGTAAAGGATAGACAGTTTCTACTCTCAGAAAGCTTACAATCTAATGGAAAGAATAAAACCCAGATTCAGCCACCACTATGTCACTTCACATCCAACCCAGGAGAGGCCCTACTGGGGGACTATGTTGACCAGGAAGATACAATCCATACAATTCTAGTGCACACTTTTTCTATTGATGAGGCTTAGTTTTTGTTTTTAAATTTTGTTGGTACATATGGTCATGTTTATATCCTATCCTATCCTATATTTTATATATAATATATATACATATATACATAATAATAATTTACATTTAAATATGTATATGTATATATCTATATAGATATAGAAAGGCATCTGTATAGATATGTGTATATGTATATTGAGTGCACATTGCATACATACATATATAATTTTCTAACTGCCTGGTTGCTTGGTAATGAAACTTTGATGGTTTGGAGACTTATAAGGAGATGCCAACTCTTGGGTTAGAAAGAAAAGCCCTATTAGACTTAAGCCATTTCTTCCTTTCTTCCCAGCTACACCTCAATGCTCTGAGAGCTCCAGGCTCTGTCTATTTATTGGTCAATTCTTCTTCTTTGGTTCATCCCATAGTAGGGCTTAACTTGGAAGTCATGTTTTTGGTTCTAGGCCCTTGTTAGGGTAAGTAAAATTGACAGTGCTATCCCAAGTTAATGCTGAAAACACCTGGGAAATGTTGAAGGTGCTGGCAGAGTTGGGTTGGCTGATTGTAACAAAGACAACAAAGATGTTCATTCTTTAGAACCTGTAGCTTGGAGAATCCAAAAGTCACTTCTGTTTGGCTTTGCAAATCAGTCAGACACATATATACTCAACCTCTATATGCCTGGGGGAGTGTCTAAATGACTAGACTCTAATTTGTTCATTCGTTCTTTCTTTATTAACTTTATTAACTATCTAGAGTTATGAAAATGTGAATTCCATCTTTGACACTTTCTAGTTGTGAGACTTTGGACAAGTCACTGGCTCACAGCCTATTTCCTCATCTGTCAAATAGGGATGTAATAACATCTATCTACTAATAGGGTTGTTAGGAAGATATAATTGTACCTATCTAATAATAAGATTGTTATGAAGATAAAATGAAATAACATGTACAGTGCTTTGCAAACCTTAATGAGAGCTATTATTAATAAGGTAGTTTAAAAATCTTAAAGCACTAGATAATTGTTAGCTATTATAATTATCATGTAATATTACATAATGTTTTCTCCCTCTGCACCTGAAACTAGTACTCTACTTTAAGCTGCAAGAGGAAAATACTTATTTTATCCAAACTTTGCCAAACTTCTTTACATAAATTATTTCATTTGATTCAATGAAGTAGAAGCTATTAAGTATTCCCATTTCACACAAGATAAGGAAAAGTCACCCAACTTACTAAAGTGTCTCAGTAGGATCTGAACTCAGTTTTTTAATTGACACTTAAATTGAGGACTCTTAAATTTACTGGGCCACCTACTCCCTACCCTTTTATGTGTTATCTCATTGATAGTGAATAAACGAATGAATGAGTGAATTCATTCATTCATTCAATTAAAAAGCACATTTATTAAGCATTTGTTATGGGCTAGAATTTGTATGGGAATAAAAACCAAGAAGTGGAGCTAGTCCCTGGCCTCAAGAACCTTACATTCTAGGAGGGACACAGCATAATAGGGGATGAATATTTTGTGTTGGAAAGTTCCATAGCTTAGTGTAATCACTTGACATCTCAGGGCTCCAGACAACTTTCCACAATTCTAAATTAAGTAGATTTTTACAGATAGGCTTTGAAGAAGAGTTTTTTGCATCTGGAATAGAGGAAATCACAGGTTCCATCCACCCTCACAAAAAGCACTTAGATTAGGAATACCAAGACAAAAAAGAAACAGCTCTTGTCTTCAGAGAGCCTACTTTTTAGAGAATAAAGCATGTGTGTGTATGTGTGTAAGGTAACATGAAAACTAATATCATAGAAGTTCAGTTCCTGAAGACAACTCATACCTGGGTGATGGCAAGTGGGTGGGAACATCAGGAAAGTCACCAGAGCTGGACTTTGAAGAATACTGAGGATTAAGAGAGGCAAAGGTTCCTAACCCCAGCTTCTTTGCCCGCTTTCTTTCTTTAATTAGGATAATTCAAGTTAATTTAGTAAAAAATTATTTACTGAGCATCTACTAGGATCCTTGCTTTGACACTAAACATTTTGTATTTTATGCCCTCTCCCAGCTCCAACAGTCTGTATTCTAAGAACCCTCACAGCCTTGACATCCTGGGTTCTAGGGCCCTCCCAGCTCTGACCTCCTGGGTTCTAAGGGCCCTCCCAGCTCTGACCTCCTGGGTTCTAAGGGCCCTCCCAGCTCTGACATCCTGGATTCTAAGGGCCTTCCAGTTCTGACATTCTCTATTTTAAAGCCCTTCCCAACTCTTGACATTCTATGTCAAGTATCCACAAGTAGAACCAAAATGGCTAGGAATTTCCTTTATGCCTCAACTTCTGAAATGGAGACTAAGCCCTAAGGGATCAATGATGAAATGTCTTATCCCCATTCATGAGCAGTGCTGTGCACTTTCACCAGACATCCTGGATCCTCTTTCCCTTCCCCCATCCCTAATTCTACCCCTTCAGACCAACCTCATGCACCCATGGTTGGATAGGTTTTCTTCAGTTGTTGGCTGCTTGGCAAAGGAGAGCTCTTGGGCAAGCCAGCTGGGTCCCAGCCAGTCCTTCATGGATTTGGGTGTCCTCTGGTGTCCAAGATACAGAGTCAAGTCAACAAGTCTTTTCCAACTTGCTATTCTGTGTTGAGTTCTAACACAGACACTCTGAAAGTGTATGGGGAAGGGAGCAAGCCAGCAGCAAAATAGGAGACACATGTTCTTGCCTTCAAGGAACTTATACAGTAGAAAACAAGTCATCTTAGCTCACATTTGTAAAATAGTGATAATGAAGCTGTGACTGTAGCATTTTCTATTCTTCTTTCCTCACAATAACCCTACAGAGCGCATAATAATGTTAACAAATGTTTCTTAAGCAAATATTGTGTTAGGTGTAGGGAAAGATACAATGTTTAAACAAGACCTTCAAAGCTCAAAGAAATCGTGGTGTGGCAGAACTTGGGAGTTTGGAGGCTTGAGTTCTCTCTCTGGTACCTACTACCTACTAAGCCAGTTACTTACCCTGTTTGCCTCAGTTTCCTCAATTGTAAAATAAGGATTCTAGCAGCCTCTGCCTCATAGGATTGTTGTGAAGATAAAATGAGATGTTCATAAAGTGTTTTGGCATGTAGTAGGCACTATATAAATACTTATTCCTTCCCCTTCCCTACTATATTTATTTATATGTTTAAAACATATTTATATCCTCTTTTCATGGACTATTGTATTCCATTGGATACAACAGTCTTTGAAGAATTAAAGATGGGCAATGGAGAGGCAGATGGTAAGAATAAACAGGCTGCAACCCAAGGTCAATGAAGAAATTGAAAGAAGAATATGGACGGAAGATGACATCAAGAAATCATCTGAAAGGAAGAGAAAATTGGCTGATCATATGTGAAGGGCAAAGGAAGGGATAACCCCCACTCCACTGGGACCCTGGAGGAGGCAGGAGAAATTGAAGAAGGCTGCCAGCACATCTTGGGACCAATTTCTGGAAGAACATGGGCTAGAGGCTCCCCAGGTGGAAAGACTACAGATAGATTCAAATCTGCATTATGGGAAGTAATTTCCAAATCAATGCAATCACAGAGCTAAACTGATTATTGAATATCATTTGTCTTCATATCAGTTTCATTTTGAAAAATGTCATTTCTCCAGTCCAAGGGATCATCCCTTTATAATAAAGGATTATTTAAAAAGAAAAATAGAAAGCAATTCAGTGACAACTAACCATCAGTACATCAACTAAGTCTGAAGTTGTATGCAGTGTTCTACCCATTATCTCCTATCTCTGCAAAGAAGGGAGGCTTTTGTTACTTTTCCTGGGGCTAAACTTGGCCATTATAGTTTCATAGGATTAAGTTGTAAGTTCCTTTCTTTCCATTTATCATTTTGGGATCATCATGTAGATCATTTTCTTTGTTCTTCCAACTTCTATGGTGTCATGGCATTTAATGGTATTGTACAGTTCAATGGAGCAAATCTATTATCTCCATTTTCCAGCAGAAGAAATTGAGATTTAAAGGGTTAAGAAATTAGCCAAAAAGAACTAGAAACTTAGTGGATGCCTAACAGTTGAAGAATGGCTGAGTATATGAATGTTATGAAATATTATTGTTCTATAAGAAACAGTAGGATGATTTCAGGGAGGCCTAGAAAGACTTACATGAACTGATGCTGAGTGAAGTGAGTAAAACCAGGAGAACATTGTACACAGCAACAACAAGCTTATACGATGATGAATTCTGATGGACTTTGCTCTTTTCAACAGCAAAGGGATCCAGGGCATTTCCAATAGACTTGTGATGAAGAGAGCCATTGGTACCCAGAGAAAGGATTGTGGGGACTGAATGTGGATCACAACACAGTTTTTCCACCTTTTTGTTGTTGTTTGCTTTCTTTTTGTTTTCTTTCTCATTTTTTTTCTTTTTTGATCTGATTTTTCTTGGGGAGCATGGTAATTGTGCAAATATATATAGAAGAATTGCATATGTTTCACATACATTGGATTGCTTGCTGTCTAGGGGAGGGGAATGGGGGGAAGGGAAAGAGAAAAAATTTGGAAAACAAGATTTTGCAAGGGTGAAATGATGAAAAGTAGGCATATATTTTGAAAATAAAAAGCTAATAGATAAATAAATTCAATTTTTAAAACTATACCTTAATCTAGAAGTAGATTAAATACAAAAAGAAAAAAGCAGCTATGCATAATAGAAACATTCAGATTCTTGTGTAATTTGTTTTATTTTTCTTTTCTAACACACATACACATATCCATTTTACTAAGTATACACTAAGTTCAGAAATTTTTCAAAGCAATCAGTTCAACTCTTTTTTAATGTTGTTTTTATTCACATTAGTATAGTTACTACATATGCTAGTCTCTCCTTTTATTTTTCTTTAAACCATTTTATATCAACATTATGTACATGAGTGTATGTGAGCATCTATATATTGTTTCTTTTGACAAAATATTCAATGAAAATAATATATCCAAAAAAAAGTAATTAGCTAAGTTTACCCAGTTGAATGTTGACTTTGCTGGGTAAAGGCCTCATTGTCCTACTCTAATTCAACCTGTGGAAAATGGAAAGGGAGGCCCTACCTCTCTGCCTGGTTGGGATGGGATGGCTACCAAATGTGAAAGAATCAGGGGCACCCAGGAGGGAGCGTCTGTCAGGGGCTCTGCCCCCAGCTTTCTCCTGGAGAGACTCCCAGCCTCATAAATCACCCGAGCTGGGATCAGGAGTCACCGGGGAAGGAAGCAGCTGAGCCGTTGGTTTTTTTTGTTTGCCTGCCAAACTGCTCCTCTTGCCCTTTTGTTTCCAATTCTGCAGAGCGGCTAGCTTGCCCGCCTGCCCGCCACTCTGATGGGGTTGTTTTTAACTAATCACTGATGCTTCCATTATCTCTCCGGCATGATCTCTTCCTCTCTTTTTTCCATGCCTTCCGAAAATAAACCGTCAATCAGAAGCTAGAGTTGCAGCTTTTGAGTGGGGGACTGGTTTGTGGCTTTTGAAAGTGGGGGGTGAGGGCAAAGGGGTGAGGCTGACCTTGGGAAGAGGATAGCATTGAGGGAAGGCTGCCTGACAGTGACCTCAGGTAACAAAGCTGGGACAGGGCAGATGGCACCTGCCCCTGTGTTTGTGCTGTCTGGCCTGGCTCCCAATTTGGGTGAGTAAATGTCTAGCCAGACAATAACTCCAAGCTGAGTGTCCAGCTCTTAGCAAAAACAGGTGATGGGATTCTAATTGTCACCTAGCAATTCATATGGTGTGTGTATGGAGGGAGGAGGGGAGTACTGAGCAGATAATCAGACACGTTACAAAAGCCCCTTTGTGAGTCTTTGTTTGCTCCAGAGAAATGGAACCTGGTGGATTTGGGGGCCTGGTATGATGGGGAGAAGGAAGTTAAGGATAGTCTCTGGTGTGATTACCCCAGAAAAAAAGGACGAGAGAGAGAGAGAGAGAGAGAGAGAGAGAGAGAGAGAGAGAGAGAGAGAGAGAGAGAGAGAGAGAGATTTTTATACTGAAGGGCAGGGCAGGATTTCTGTGGAAGAGAGTGAGAAGAAAAGAAAGAGGGTAGGGTTGGGCTTCAGTTTCCAAAGTAATGGTAAAATGGAAGCCTAATCCAAGGGAAAAAGTCAAAGGTGATTACTGGGACCATTGCCTCACCTGAAAATTAAATATATCAATCCATTATAGTGATCACCATTTATTAACTATTCCTCTTGTTCCATTCCTTTTTGGGGGTAGTGGAAAAAACACTAGCCTGAGGGCCAAGGGCCCTGAATTCTAATCCTCTCTCTGTCACTAATCACATATAAGACCTTAGGAAAGAATTTTCTTTTCTTTACTTTCTCAGAAGTTAGATTGAGAGGTAGACAGGAGAAATCTCTAAAGTTCTAGGAATTATATGAAACAAGATATTAGATGAAGAAAAGGTGGCAGATGTGAGCAGAAATGTGGAAGTAGAAATGACAAAATCTGACAGCTGATTAGTTCTCTGGGGTGAGGGGAAATGTGGAGTCAAGGATATTGCCAATGTGCCAAACCTGAGCCACTGAGAGGATGATAGTGCGAAGAGAATAAATGGAGAAGCTCAGAACATGGGTGGGTTTGAGGGTAAAAATAATGAGTTCTGTTTTGGACATTTTGTGTTTGAGATGTCTATGGATATTTATTTCTTTTTTGGGTTTTTTATGGCTTTTTATTTACAAAGCATATGCATGGGTAATTTTTCAGCATTGACCCTTGCAAAACCTTCTGTTCCAACTTTTCCCCTCCTTCTCCCTACTCCCTCCCCCAATATATTAAAGTATATGTTAAATACAATATATGCATACTATGGATATTTATTTCAAACTGACTGGTAAGCATTTGATGATGAGGAACTGAAGCTCAGTAGAGAGATTAGAGTTGGGTACAGAGATCTGAGAGTCCTCTGCTATACACTCTAGGAGAGAGATATTGATATTGACCTGGATTCAAATCATACTTCTGATGCATTTATGCTTTCTAAAGCAAAGGAGACAGCAGAGAAATGGTAAGGTGATTAACATCTAACTCCCAAGTCGGATGTGCATTCCATGTTCTAAGAGCTTTTCCAGTTCTGATCTTGTGTGTTCTAAGGGCCTTCATAGCTCTGACTTCCTGTGTTCTAAGCTCTGACATTCTGTGTACTATGGACCCTCTCAGTTCTAATATTCTAAGGGGTCTCCCAGATCTGATATTTCATGTTCTAAAGGTCCTCCCTACTTTGACATATCTATTCTAAGTTCCTTTGACATTCTGTGTTTTGAGGGTCCTCCCAGTTCTGAAATTCCAGAAATCTTTAATTAACTAGTTTGCAATAGTGATAGTAGTTGAAATTTGTATGTAAACTTTAAAATTTATAAAATACTTTATATATAATTTCATTTTATTTCCATGACAGCCTATGAATTGGGACTCCTGATATTGTTATTTTCATTTTGTAGATAAAGAAACTGAGGTCTAGGAGAGTAGCTCAAAACTACATGGCCAATATATGACTGAGGTGGGTTTGAACCCTGGCTCATTCCTGCCACACTGATGCTATTTTTCCCATCTGCCTGTCCTTATAACATTTGCTTTGTATTATTGCTGCCTTGAATCAAACTGAATCTGACAAGAAAGAAAGGCTTGTCTTTTTAAGATAAAAAATAGGACAAAGTGCTTTGGTTTCCCCTTCCCCCTCTAGGTTTGGCCAGGGAGAGGTTGTGATGGCGATCAGATGATTTCTTCCCCCTCAAAGTTGTGATATGGGAGCTTGATTTTTTTAAGCCCTAACTTTGACTTTGTTAAAATTCTCCATTTAGAATACCCCATGTAAGTAAACCCCAACCTGGAAAGAGTGTATGAAGTGGAGGGAGTGGAAGCTACAGTCATGGCATTGATGATCACATCACAAAGGAATATCTTTTTTCCCCTTTGTCCGAGAGTTTCTTTGGCTCAATGAAGCATTTGCCCCAGTTTCTAAACCAGAGAATCACAGAATCGCAAGATTTAAGGAATTTCCAAGTCTATTATTCACCTGCACCTGAACACAAATCTCCTTCTGGGCAAAGGGTCATCTGGATCCCTTCAAAAGACCTTTCCCAACCTCCTTAACCTCACTCTTAGACAACCGCCATTAATGACTGATTTGTAGATAGTGCTGGAAGGGTCTAGAAGACATCAAATCCAACATCATTTTCATAAAAGAGAGAACTAAGATGGGCAGCTAGATAGTACCTACGGTGTTAGACTTGGAGTCAGAAAGGCCTGAGTTCAAATTTAGCCTCAGACATTTACTAATTGTGTGACCCTGGTCAGACTAATCTTTCTGTGCCTCAGTTTTTTCATATGTAAAACAGGGATCATAATAGCCCTTATTTTTCAAGGCTGTTGTGAGGATAGAATGAGATAAATTTATAAAGTATTTTTTAAACTTTAAAGCACTATATAAATGCTATATTTTATTAAATGACTTGCTTAAGATCATATAGGGAATAATTAGCTGACCTGGGATTTGAACCCATATCCTAAGACTTCAATTCTAAATGTTTAGCTCTCTAGAGATTCTACTTTTTTCTATTAGTTCTGCTCCCTGGGGCCAAGCAAGACAAGATTAATTCTCTTCCATGTAACAGCTATCATGTTTCCCCCACCCCCATCTCCCATCCTGTCTTCTCTTGTCTAAATTAATAATAATGTATTTTCTATAGTGCTTATGGTTTACAAAGGACTTCACATATTTATTCTTCACACAAAACTATGGAGTAGATGTTATTAATAACACTATTGTATAGCTGGGGAAAATGTGGTTCAGCAACTTAATAAAGGGGAATGGGTGAGTCTTGCAACTAGTAGGTATCAGGGATAGAATTGGAACTCTGTCTTCCTTGACTGCAAAGCCATATTGTTTTAGTTTTAATTGTTTTAGTTAAATAAGTAGTTAAATATTTCTACTTTCTTCATCAAGATACATGAGAAACATTCTAGAGTTAAAAGATCTGAGTTCAATTGCATACAGTAACAACAAGATTATGTGATGATCAAATGTGTTGGCAACAATGAGGTAATCAAGGCAATTCCAAAAGACTTGGGATGGAAAGTGTCATCTGCATCCAGAAAGAGAACTATGGAGACTCAATGTGGGATAAAATCGTAGTATTTTCATCTTTTTGTTCTTGTTTGTTATGCTTGTGTTTTTTTTTCCTTTTGATCTGAAAATTTTAGAACACAATGTTTTGCAAAAAATATTTAGAACAAAATGTTTAGAACACAATGCTATTAAAATAAAAATATGAGTTCAAATCCTAATTCTGACAGCTTACTCCCTAGGTAATGTACATAATGCATATGACTTACCTCCTTTGATCCCAGTTTTTTCATCTATCAAATAAAACTAGACTAGAATCTAAAATTCCAACATCTGTGGGTCCTGACCGATCTCATAACTGAATGTGGAAGTCATAAAATTATGATTTATGATCAGTAAATGTTTAATTTGTATACCTGGTCTATATGTCATATACCTGAGGTCATGTAAAAATTTCTCAGGCAAAAAGGGCTTGGGAATGGAAAAAATTTAAGAAGTCCTGTGATCTATGTGTAGCTTTATGACCTTATGAATTCTTCATTGAATGGCACGGTCTCCAGTCTTGTCCTCCCACCTGACACAATTATCTTGATCACCTTCTTCCCAGAAAGATTCTAGATTTTCAGTGTCTTTTCTAAAATAGGGCACTTCATACTGAACCCAGGATTTTATTTGAGTCCGAGACAACAAGACTTCTTCTGCTCCAATTTGTGAGTCAATGGGAGTCAAGTCAATGCACATTTATCAAACGTGTCAGGCGTGTTCTGGGCATGTAACTATAAGCAAAAAGATGATCCTTGCCCTCCAGGTGCTTACATTTTAATAGTGAAACAATGTAAGACACAGAAATAGAAGCTGGAAAGAATTTGGGTGAGGTCTATGAGAGCATGGTGGCAAAGTCAGAGAATGAAAGGCAGTTGTTCCCGGCTCTCCCTCAGAATGGAGGTTCCAGGAGGCATTCATCAAGGGGGAAGGGGCTGTGGTGGACAGACATAAGGTGTCAAGTCCAAAGAATACAATTCAGCAAAGTGTGGACTGCCCTGCACCAGACACTGTTCTAGGCACTGAGAGCTCGACAAAAACAGAACTTCAGGATCTAGGTATGGAGGCAGTGGGGCATGACAAATCATAAACTGATAATATAAACTATACAAAATAAACTGGAAGGAAGAATTTGTAGAGGTGTGAAAATCAAAAATGCCAAAAATTTGGGGCATTTAGGTAAGCTTTGAAGGAAATTAGGAACCCCACAGTCAGAGATGGGGAATGTGAACATTTCAGGCCTAGGAAACAGCCTGTACAAAGGCTTAGAGGTAGGAATCCAACTCTATGGACTAGAGAGAGCAAATAGACCAGTTTGGCTAAAATCATAGTGTGTGACAAAGAATAACATGAAATTTTCAGGATGGACACATTGGAAACTGATTTTAAAGGACAATGGAAAGAGTGCTTGCTGGTTTGGAATTTATAGGGTCTGGGCTTACATGTTACCTTTTCCACTTATTATCTGTGTGACCTTAGGCAAGGCCCACCTCCATGAGCCTCTGTTTTTCCATATGCCAATAGAGAGAGTTCAACTTGACCTTTAATCTTTAAATAAAAGGCTCTGTGAGGGGAGCTAGATAGGGTACCAGTCCTGAAGTCTAGAGAACCTGAGTTCAGATATGACCTCAGACACTTAAAACTTCCTAGCTGTGTAACCCTGGGCAAGTCACTTAACCCCAATTGCCTCAGCAAAAATAAATACATTTCTAAAATATGGCCCTGTGGTTTTAAATGCTACGTGATTGAGTTGATATTTTATCCAAGAGTCAATAGGGAGCCACTGAAACTTCATCAGTAGAATTTCTTCGTATGCTTATTTTCCCTAAGGAATCAAATCAGTTATAACCCTTGTCCCCTCACCCCATTATCATCCTCCAGGCAGAAAGTGTTAATGCAGTTTCCACAGTTGCCTTCCTTTTCAGGAAGAGGAACTTAGGGTCCTAGGAATGCTCACCTTCTGAATTAAGATGTTTGACATGGTGGGATGCAGCAGCAGCAGTCCCTGAGTACTTGCAGTCCCCAAGTTGGCTCTGGTGAGAGTTCTCACCCCTTACTGCCCATCTTTCAGTCTGTTTTCCACGACTGTTCAAATTGAGTTTGATGAAGACTAATTTCACCGTTTTGAGTTTCCTGCGACTATCTTGCCTCTGACTCTTTGCTGAAGCTTCTGTGACAAATATCCCTGGCAATTTCTTCATCCGTTTGTTTCTTAAAAGCTTTCCAAGCATGATTTGGTCCTTCTTACACAATGCCTGCCCAGCCCTCGACACCAAGCCCATGTCCCCAATCCATCCACCATAGTGTCTGATTATTCCTGCTGCTCTCATCCTCTTGACTTGGGCCAATTTCAGCTCTTAGCACCGGGTCAGTTATTGTGTGGCTCTCTAGGCTGGGCATCAACTGCCAGGATCATTTTTTGCTTTATGAAAGGTTGGCAATCTGTCTGTAATAGCTCCTGAATAAGCAGCTTGGGATTTTAGGGGCAATGGTCTCATGCGGAATCAGACATTCAGAGAATGGTAGAGCAGGAGGGGGCCTCAGAACACAAATTGCCAGAGTTTGGAGGGGCCTTGGAAATAGGCTTCTGGGATATTAAGGGACAGAGCTGGGATGACAGAAATTTAGAGCTGGAGGGGTACCAAGCAAAGAGGCTTAGATTTGGAGTCAGAAGACCTGGTCTGAATTTTAGTTTTGCTTCCCCTTTACCTATGTTGGCTCAGAAATCACTCAACCTCCATAAGGTCTGTTTCCTTACTATGAAAAAAAATTAGGAGGCTGGACTAGATGAGCTCTAGAATCTCTTACAGCATTAAATCCTGAAACTTTAGAACATGGATTATTAGGAATAGAAGGGATCTAAGCATATAGGATGTCAGAGCTGGGAGGGCCTTAGAACCCAGGAGGTCAGAGCTGGGAGGGCCTTAGAACCCAGGAGGTCAGAGCTGGGAGGGCCCTTAGAACCTGGGAGGTCAGAGCTGGGCGGGCCCTTAGAACCCGGGAGGTCAGAGCTGGGCGGGCCCTTAGAACCCAGGAGGTCAGAGCTTGGTGGGCCCTTAGAACCCAGGAGGTCAGAGCTTGGTGGGCCCTTAGAACCCAGGAGGTCAGAGCTGGGAAGGCCCTTAGAACCCAGGAGGTCAGAGCTGGGAGGGCCCTTAGAACCCAGGAGGTCAGAGCTGAGAGGGCCCTTAGAACACAGGAGGTCAGAGCTGGGAGGGCCCTTAGAACCCAGGAGGTCAGAGCTGGGCGGGCCCTTAGAACACAGGAGGTCAGAGCTGGGCGGGCCCTTAGAACCCAGGAGGTCAGAGCTGGGCGGGCCCTTAGAACCCAGGAGGTCAGAGCTTGGTGGGCCCTTAGAACCCAGGAGGTCAGAGCTTGGTGGGCCCTTAGAACCCAGGAGGTCAGAGCTGGGAAGGCCCTTAGAACCCAGGAGGTCAGAGCTGGGAGGGCCCTTAGAACCCAGGAGGTCAGAGCTGAGAGGGCCCTTAGAACACAGGAGGTCAGAGCTGGGAGGGCCCTTAGAACCCAGGAGGTCAGAGCTGAGAGGGCCCTTAGAACACAGGATGTCACAGTTAACAGGGGCCTTAGAACACATAATATTAAATTGTGGGGAAAAAAATTTTAGATGAGTAATCATGGAAAATTTCTGAGAGAAAAGTCATAGGAGCCTAAATTGAATTTCAATTTCTTCATTTTGCAAATGAAGAAACAAGCCCAGAGGAAACTCTCACTATACTCTCACAAAACAGTCACTTCCCCAACATCACGCAGTTACTAAGTGACAGAACCAAGATTTGAATTCAGTTCTTCAGAATCCAAACCCAGGTTTCTTCACACTTAGCTATACTGCCTTGGATGTAGAATGTCAGACCTAGAAAGACTTAGAATCCAAGACCTCATTTGTAAAATGAAGGAGTGAATTTCAGTTGATGTAAAGAAAAGCTCTCAAATGTTGTGTGACTGACTGAAAACTGCTACAACCCACTGTCTGAGCATGTAGCCCTGGACCATAAGGCCATGGTTTACGTCCCATCTGGCTATGTGGGAAGATTTTCCCGGCGATGCTTCCAACACTGGGTTGATGCATTAACACTTAGTCACACCTGACTTAAAAACCGAAAGCTCAATTCCTCTTGGATTTATGAAGTACTATTATATATGCAAGGCCTCAGGCCAGGTGCTGAAGGCACAAAGGTGAAAAATAACACAGACTGTCCTCGAGGACCTTACGCTCTACCAACGAGAAGAAAATATGCACACGTAAGTGTACTTAATTCAATATGGAGTGTCATTGGGGCATCAGGAAAATGTGAAATGGGAGAGAACCTCAGCTGAGCTTTGTATCAAGAGGAGCTCTGCAGGTTATCATTATAACCTGTGTGAAAACTAAGACCTTCCTGGGACAACTCTGACATCCAGGTAGGCTGGAGAAATGTGAGAGCAAGAACTGGAAACTGAAATCCACTCAGGTGACCCCTGATAGTTCTCCCAGTCCCTGATTATCTGCTGCCCAGCCTTATTTCAACCTTTATCTCAAACTCCACCTTCTTCAGGTGGCCTTTCCCAGTCCCCACCCCACCCCAGCTGCGGGTGCCTTTTTCCTGAGACTACTTCCCTTCTACTCGGTATATATATATTTTTGTAATGTCATTTCTATATTATCACCTCCAGCTAGATTGTGAACTCTTTGTGGGCAGGAACTAGTGTTGCTGTTCTTGGTATTTCCTGTGCTTAGATTAGTGCCCAGCACAGAATAGGACATACTTAATAATGCTTGTTGACTGATTGACTGACTGACCGTTCCAAGTGGGCCATATTTCTATCAGATCAAATCACCCGCTCATGTAAACTCTAGCGGTGAACAGGCCTTGGAAAGGTGCCTGGGTTTTCCATTGAGGTCTGTGTCAGTTGTTAAACCCCTGTCTCTTCTCTTTATGAAGTTCTGGATCTTTGAGCTGGGAAATGTAATGCTCTGGAATAGCCCATATACTATATTAATCAGAGACTATTATAATGAGGAAAAAAATCTAGTTAGAGACATCACAGAAACTCAGAATTGCAGGGAATTATAGGCGCTATGAAACTGAAAGGCCTTGGAAACAATCTGACTTAATCCATTTGTGGGTTGTTGTTTTTTTTATTTTTATCATTATTGATATTAATACCTTTATATAGTGCTTTATAGGGACAACTAGGTGGTGCCATAGTGCACAGAACACCTGGCTTGGAGTCTGGCAGAATCATCTTCCAAAGTTCAAATCCAGCCTCAGACATTTATTAGTTGCGTGATTCTGGGCAAACCACATTTGCCTCAGTTTCTTCATCTGTGAATGAGCTGGAGAAGGACACTCCTGTATCTTTGCCAAGAAAACTCCAAATGGAGTCATGAAGAGTTGGACAGGACTGAAATAACTGAACAACAGCATACTGTTTAGTATGACAATAATGATGCTGATGATAAACAGAGTGGGATCAGATTACTTCTGAGGTCCTTTCCAGTTCCAGATTCTCTGATCTCTTGCGACTCTAAGGTACAGTGTTTCTAAACTTTCTCTAACTAGAAGGTCTCTTCCAATTCTAATGAATTTGGAATCAAGAAATCCTGTTTCCAATCCTGCCTCAGATATTTGTAAATTAATTGTTTTAGCTTGGGCAAATCCCTTGATCTAAATGTACCTCAGTTTTGCAAGAGGAAGATGTCAGGATGAGTGAGGGAAGGTATTCATATGGCAGCAGGGTTCATGATCACTTATGGATACCGAGTAGAGTTTGGTATCCTGGTGAATGGCTGGATGGGAAGTGAAATATGATGGGAAGTTGCCCACATAGAGTGAGCTGAGGTGAGTTTTTATCCACTACAATATTGGAAAGGTTTTCGAAGCTTTGTACCTGTAGCATAGCACAGTGCCTGGATCACTTAATACATGCTTCTTAATTGATGGGTTGACTATTTTATAAATAGGGAGGACTCCAGGAGGGAAATAAGTGACTTACTAAAAGTCACACAATAATATTTAGTCTTTGACAGGGCCAAGAACAGAGATTTCCAAGCTCCAGATTAGGATTCATTCCTCTCCTCTCTCATCTCTTAAGATAAACTCTCTCCCAACATTAGAAGTTCCCCCAAACCTGAGATGGCTAGTCTTAGCCTGCTGTCTTATTGATTTACAAGTCCCAAATATAATGCCACAAAGTGATGGGGAGGGGGAGAGGAGTCCTGTTTTTCCTTGTTCTTTATGTCAAGCTGTCAGTAAAGTAGTTGAAGAATCCCAACGCCTTAGAACTCTCGGCTACAAATGGACCTGAACATTTTAGCTCAGGAGACAAGACTGGTTTCTCCATAGTATAATTAATTTGAGAGGCAGCTGGGTGGTGCAGTGAATAGTATACTAGACTTAGAATCAAAAAGACCTGAGTTCAAATCCCACCTCAAATACTAACTGTGTGACTCCCAATGAAAAAGAAATTGAGGCAAATTCATTTTATAGAAACTGAGGCAAAGGTTGAATCTTAACATCTGTTTGCCTCAGTTTCTTCGAATGTAAAATGAAGACAGTCATCATGAGGAACAAATCTCTCACAGGGTTATTGTGAGAATCAAATGACATAAGATATGTAAAAAATTAGTTTTCAAATTTTAAATCATTATATAAATGCTAGGTGTTAATATTATTAATGACCTCTTTGCACCTCAGTTTTCTCATCTATTAAATGGAAACAATGATAATTAGAATATAATTCCTGGAACAACTACCTCACATGGTTGTTTTGAAGCTTGGGAATATTAATACATGCAAAATAGATGTAATGACAGATGTAAAACATTCTGAAAATTTTAAGCACTGTTTATATGCCTGAGAGCCAGTGTGGTGTAATGATTGGAAGCTGACCCTAGAACCAGGGAAACCAAGATTCATCTCACTACTGGTGGTGGGAATCAGAGAGTCATAATCACTCAGTGCTCTAGGAAGCTCTCTGAAAGAAGGTGCCAACCTGATTTGATGGAGTCTCCTCATCTGCATATTTCCTTTGGAGTAGAACCAATAATCATTTTTTTATGTAATTATAACTTCAAATAGTGTGAATCTGAATGCATGGATTACTTCCAGTTGTTCGTTACTAGCATTAATTGGGACCTTATATATAAATATCAAATCACAAGTTGAAGCCCAATCTCTCTATAAATGTTGAGCACCTTGGTTCTATTGTCTCTCCACTACTCTCAGCTCAGTGTGGATGCCCATAAACTTGGCTCTCCTCATGCCTTCAGCATTCTGCTGTGTCCCCAGTGGGTCTTGGTGATGATTGCCAGTGGATTGCTGTTAGCCAGGATTCCAATGCACTCGGCTGAATTCTGGGGTGGATAAAGACCTAGGTAGCCCTTCTCCTCTCAGGGATCTGTGGTCAGTATTGGCAACTGGTCCATGGAATCCTTCTCCTCATGTAGGTAGGGAGGAAGAGATGAAGGTTGAGAAACAATAGCACCAGTTTCAAAGGAATTAATGAAAAAAAATTAAATGAAGGTGGTCTAGCTGTATCTGATCTAAACCTATATTATGAAGCAGCGATCACCATTGGATAAGAAATAGATTAGTTGATCAATGGAATAGATTAGGTTCACAGCATAAAACAGTCAATAACTATAGCAATCTAGTGTTTGACAAACCCAAAGATCCCAACTTTTTGGATAAGAATTCACTATTTGACAAAAACTGCTGGGGAAACTGGAAATTAGTATGGCAGAAATTAGGCATTGACCCACACCTAACACCATATACCAAGATAAGGTTGAAATGGGTCCATGATTTAGGCATAAAGAATGAGATAATAAATAAATTAGAACATAGGACAGTTTACCTCTTAGACTTGTGGAGGAGGAAGGAATTTGTGACCAAAGAAGAACTAGAGATCATTACTGATCACAAAATAGATAATTTTGATTATATCAAGTTAAAAAGCCTTTGTACAAACAAAACTAATGCAAACAATATTAGAAAGTGGGAAAACATTTTCACAGTTAAAGGTTCTCATAAAGGCTTCATTTCCAAAATATATAGAGAATTGAGCCTAATTTATAAGAAATCAAACCATTTTCCAACTGATAAATGGTCAAAGGATATGAACAGACAATTCTCAGATGATGAAATTGAAACTATTTCCACTCATATGAAAGAGTGTTCTAAATGCAAATTAAGACAACTCTGAGATACCACTATACACCTGTCAGATTGGCTAAGATGACAGGAACAAATAATGATGAATGTTTGAGGGGATGCAGGAAAACTGGGACACTGATGCATTGTGGGTGGAGTTGTGAATGAATCCAGCCATTCTGGAGAGCAATCTGGAACTATGCCAAAAAAGTTATCAAAATGTGCATACCCTTTGATCCAGAAGTGCTACTACTGGGCTTATATCCCAAAGAAATACTAAAGAAGGGAAAGGGATCTGTATGCGCCAAAATGTTTGTGGCAGCCCTTTTTGTAGTGGCTAAAAACTGGAAAATGAATGGATGTCCATCAGTTGGAGAATGGTTGGGTAAATTATGGTATATGAATGTTATGGAATATTATTGCTCTGTAAGAAATGACCAGCAGAATGAATACAGAGAGGCCTGGAGAGACTTACATGAACTGATGCTGAGTGAAATGAGCAGAACTAGGAGATCATTATATACTTCAACAATGATACTGTATGAGGATGTACTGTGATGGAAGTGGATATCTTCAACAAAAAGAAGTTCTAATTCAGTTCCAATTGATCAATGATGGACAGAATCAGCTACACCCAGAGAAGGAACACTGGGAAATGAATGTAAACTGTTTGCACTTTCTTCCCAGGTTACTTTTACCTTCTGAATACAATTCTTTCTGTGCAACAAGAAATTCTGTTCTGCACACATATATTGTATCTAGGATATACTATAACATATCTAACATGTGTGGGACTGCCTGCCATCTAGGGGAGAGGGTGGAGAAAAGGAGGGGAAAATTCGAAACAGAAGTGAGTGCAAGGGATAATGTTGTAAAAAAAAAATTACCCATGCATATGTACTGTCAATAAAAAGTTATAATAAAATAAAAAAAGAATAGGGCCAGAAAGAGGAAAAAAAAACAAACTCAATTCCAGTGGATCTCTGGGAGAAGAATCTAGGAGAACATATGATGAACTACAGGGTTTCAGCATTGGAAAGGAGATAAATAAGAACTCATTCTGTCCAGCCTCCTTCCTCCCTTTGTAGCAGAAGAAACTGAGTCCCAGAAATGGGAACATGATTTTTCCAAGTCTTAGAATTGATTCTGAGCTATTCTGGTTTCCTTTAAAACTAATCTCAAGGACCATTATTCTGCATAAAGCTTTTACCATTTCCTCCAGTTTCCACCTTTTCCTAAGTTACCTTGCATTCATTTTCAATGATCTAGACACCTCTCTAAGAAATTAAGTTGCAGAGAAGATGTGACTTGCATTGCTAGAGAGATTTTCCTCTTCTAGGAGTTCCTTATACTAGTCAGATGGCAAGTCTACTCTCCATCCCTATATACTTGTATGCTATCTTCTCTAGTTAAAGGCTGGTACCCTTTATATTTCCAAGTGCTTAGCACAACTAGTGCTTATTAGGTTCTTAATAAGTACTTGTTGAAATTAGCAGGATGAATATAGAGAGATCTGGAGAGATTTACATGAACTGATGTTAAGTGAATTGTGTAGAATCAGGAGAACATTGTACACAGCAACAACAAGATTATACAATAATGATCAATTCTGATGGACGTGGCTCTTTTCAACAGTGAGGTGATTCAAGCCAGTTCCAATGGTCTTATGATGGAGAAGGCATCTACACCCAGAAAATGGACTGTGGGAACTGAGTGTGGATCACAACACAGTGTTTTCACTTTGAATTCTGTTTTTTGCTCATATTTTTCCTTTTTCATTGGATTTTTCTTGTGCAGCATGATAACTGTGCAAATATGTATAGAAGAATTGCACATGTTTAACATATATTGGATTACTTGCTGTCTAAAGGAAGAGATGGAGGGAAGGGAGGGAGGAAAAAATTAGAACACGAGGCTTTGTAAGGATGAAGTGTTGAAAATTATCTATACATATGTTTTAGAAATATATCTTTATTTTTAAAAAATAAGTAAGTACTTGTTGAATAATTAACTGAGGAATGACAGGAGCCATCCAGTCCAAAAGGCCTTATTTTATAAAGGAGGAATTGAGGCCAAAGGAGTTATTCAGTTATTAAGATGGTAATAAGTAGAATAGATGAGATTTCATCCAAAGACATCTGACTCCTAATGCACACAGTACTGTCATACTACTAGAGAGTGGCCCAGCCAGGATTCAGCCAACTTAGCAAGCTCTCTTGCCATGTCACATTCCTGAGATCACCACTCTGGTCCTAGAAATCTGGACTCCTCTCCAAGCAGCCATCTCCTCCTAAAACCCAAGTACAGGCTCCTCAGCCTATTGTTGTTCACCTGTCTCTCTCTCTCTCTCTCTCTCTCTCTCTCTCTCTCTCTCTCTCTCTCTCTCTCTCTCTCTCTCTCTCTCTCACTCACTCTATCTCTGTCTCTCTCTGTCTCTGTCTCTGTCTGTTTCTCTCTGTCTCTCTGTGTGTCTCTCTCGGTCTCTGTCTCTTTCTCTCTCTTTCTCTCTGCCTGTCTCTTATTGCTATCATGTTATCATTTTCAGGAGTTCTCACCCTCAGAAGCAAATTGAGGAGGGGGAGTGGTGAAATGAGGGCTTCACATTCAGATGTTGTCTCTCAACTCTTTATTATTATTATTTTTCTGCTGCGCTGCTAAAAGCTTCCCGCAGAGAGCACATAACCTAACTCTTTAAAATTTAAAGGGCTTTACTTAAACAATGTGATCTCCCTCTGAAGGAAGCAAAAAGCATATTTAATGGTTATATTTAGAGCTGCGAGCAGGCCCGAGCAGATGCGGTGGGGGGGTAGGGAGGTGGCGGCTGCCAAAGACCACATTTGCTCATCCCAGTGACGTGGCTGGGGGAGCTTGGTGGCTGGGTGCCTGCGGGGGCAGACGTCGCCTCTGGCAGTGGCTCCTGGCTGCCCACCCCTGAAGAAAACGTTGCCTTGGGGGGAAGCGCTCACATGTCGGAGGCGGCACAGACTCAAGATATGTTTCCGCACTAGAGAAAGAGCAAACAAGATGGAAACCGGCAACTAATTCCACAGCAGCCAGACAGTCATGCAAGGCTCGTTCCTGGCCAGACACGAGTTGGTGAGATTCTCTGCTAGCTCCTGGAAGCTCAGAGACCTCCCGTCCAATCCCTCACCTGTACAGATAACCGCTCTCTGATGTTCTCCACACGTCACCTGACCTCTGTGGAAGACTAGGGAAGCGACATGGGCCTTAGGAAGATTATTTTGGAAGCTAGGTGGAAGATGGATTGGAGAGAGAAGCCTTGGGAAGTAATCAGATTATTCACAATAATCCAGGTGAAAGGTGATTAGGGCCTGAGAGGAGGATGGGTGCCCTGTGAGTGAAGAGGACAGCCGTAAATGATCCCATGACCGTCAAATCGATAAGACTTGGCAGGTGATTGGATATGAGGAAGAAGCAGGAAAAGAGAGAGGATGTTTAAAGATGACTTCTCAGCACTCAGAATGTGGGTGACTGGAAAGCTGGGGCTACCATCAATGGAAATAGAAGGCGATGGAAGAAGGAGCAGATTTAGCAGGAAAGCTAACACGTATTATCTTTTAGAGGTGTTGAATGTGAGGTGTCTGCATGGGACAGCTGGGGAGAGTGACTCACTCAGCAGGACTGAAGGATAGAGTCACATAGATTGATTCTGGATTCGTAGGTGTAGAAATTATAATTGAATGTATGGGAATAGATGAAATGACTAAGAATCCGAGTGGGAAAGGACCCAGGACAGCCTTGGGGATTATCCATTCTAATGAGGTGGATCACAGTCCAGCAGAAGAGACTAGAAAGAAATGCCGGACTAAGGAGCCAAGAGAAAGTGGTGTCCTAGGAGCTAATGAGAAGACATGAATGAATGAAGCATTTGTTAAACACTTACTCTGTGCGAGACATGGTGTTAAATGCTGGAAATACAAGTCAGAAAGGAAGATGATCTCTGCTCTCCCTCCTTTGTTCCACATCTCCCTACCAGCCTCTGCTACTTGCTAGCTGAGTGACTTGGGGCATATCACTTAAATTCCCTGGGTCTGTCTCATCCCTGGAAAATGAAGAGATTGGACAAGATGATCCCTGAAATGCCTTCAAGATCTAAATTTACATCCACTTACTCTGAATCCATCAATCCATCATTAAATGTGTTTTGAGTACCTGGTGTCTATTCTTCCCTAAACCCGGCCTCTCCTGGTGCTGCAGGGGAGAAAAAGGAAGCCTAAGATATACAATTCTTGTTCCCAAGGTATTTACCGTCTAGGTGAGGAGCCCAGGCTGACATGCGGGAGCTCTCCATTGTGGGATCCCACTCACCTGTCAGGGCACTGTTGATCAAATCTCTATGGGAAGATAGGGCACGGCTTCATGAAGGAAGTACGGCTTGCTTAGGGTGCGGCTTAAGGGTGAGTGGGCTCTGGATAAGGGAAAGAATTCCAGGTCAAGGAATCCTATTGACCTGCTCAGGCAGGTGGGAACATTGTATCTTTAGAGGTGTGCTTTATTTAGTCTATAAGAAACTAACCCAATTCTGTCCATAGCTAGGATCAAAAATCAAGACTCTTTCTCTTTAAGCCCAGATCTTCTCCTGTTAAGGGGATGAAGGTCACTAGCTCGAAAGGAATATTTAGTTCAGCTCTCCTATTTCACAGATAGGGAGATTGAGGCCCAGGCTGTTTTAGTATCTTGTCCATGGCCATGCAATTAGTAAGTAGAGTCATACCATCAATAATTAGCAAAAGGGGGATTTGAACTCAAAGCCTCTAATTCCAAACATAGTACATGTTTCACCCTATGATGTTCCTTCTCTGTTGTAGAGGGGATTGTTTGTAAATTGCCTCTTTCCTTCCCTAACCTGAAGGAACACTGAGGGAAGCCCTTGGAATTGCCTCCCCTGCCCAGCTGTGATTCCCCACCCTCATGGGAGCCCTGAATTAAAGGAAATATTTTACGATCCCACGCTTCGTTATGTTTTATTAAAGCAGGCATGCCGACTTCCCTTGCCACATTCATCAAACCCAGGACTGGGACTTCACTGTCACCACCCTGTCCCCACCACCATCAAATACAGTCCCCACAGCCTACTAGAGTAGTCATCCCTTTCCTGATACTGTGGGAATTTGGGAGTGAGAGAAAAAAAATTGATATTTGATGACTCATATATGAAAGATTCTCCAGCTTCAGGGACCCCCAAATCTGGGGTCCCTTTATGACAATTTTGTCAGATGGCAGTCCTAACACTATTCAGAAATCCAATACTCTTTGTATTAGATCTAGTAGTAACTATAGGGACTTGTCATGGTCAAAGTCAGAGATTTCAATTCTCCCTCTTTTCCTCCCTCCCTCCATTCTTCCTCTCTTCCTCCTCCTCCTCCTCCTCCTCCTCCTCCTCCTCCTCCTCCTCCTCCTCCTCCTCCTCCTCCTCCTCCTCCTCCTCCTCCTTCTTCTTCTTCTTCTTCTTCTTCTTCTTCTTCTTCTTCTTCTTCCTGACAGATGTGTCAATTCAATTCAACAAATATAAATTTTTGTTTTAGTTTCTATGTAAGAAATTGGACTGTGAAATGCAATCTATCTGAGGACAGGTTCTATTTCAGTTTTGTAGCCAATCAATTAGAAAGCAATTCTTAAGTATTTATGCCGTACCAAGCATTATGCTAAGCTCTTAGCTTTCAAGAGAAAGATAAAACCATGGTTCTTACCCTTAATGTTTTTCTAATTTTAATGGGAGAAATAGCAGGTAAATACTGTATATTGAGGGATTCCTAGAGCTACCAGCTCCTTACACAATACTTGGCACATAATAGGTGTGTAACAAATACTCAGTGACAGGACTATTGAAATCCTCACCTGTGTGAGGCTTAAAGATGCTGTGTCACAGGTTACGGTCATTTCAGTCATATCTAATTCTTTGTAACTTCATTTGGAGTTATCTTGGTGAAGATACTGTAGTGGTTTGCCATTTTCTTCTCCAACTCATTTTTAGTTAAAAAAAAAAACTGATATAAATGGGTTAAGTAACTTTCTTAGGGTCACATAACTGGTAAGTATCAGAATATGGCAGATTTGAAATCAGGAAGATAAATCTACCTAGTATTCTACCCACTACACCATTTCGCTGTCCCAGGTTATAGATACATGAAGGAATGATCAGTGAGTGACACTGGGTCTCAAATCACTGATATTTCCATCCCCAATGGCCCCATATTTGATGCCAGTAGCTTGTCTACAGCTGATGGATAGGTCTTTCTGAGAAGTGACTTCCTTAAATATCCTTTCCTGGTCTCTTAATTGCCAGTGAGTGCAACTCCCTCACCCGTGGGGCAGTAGCCGTTTGTGTTGGATTGTTTTTTTTAGCCTCCCAAATGTTTGTGCTCTCTATATTTTCAAATCACTTCATATTTACTTTGCATAAAGTTTGTGTTTGCTTAGTACAGCTTCCTCTGTCTGTCTCTGTCTCTGTCTCTCTGTCTCTTTGTCTCTCTCTGCATATGTGGTGTGTGTGTATGAATGTAAACATACACATACAAACATCTTTCTCCATTAGAATATTAGGTCTTAGAGGCAGGGGCTCTACCCTTTTGTCTCTGTATGTTCAGGATTTATCCCAGTGTCTGGCATATAACAAGTGCTAAATAAAGAGCTTGTTGTTGAATTATTTGTTAAATAATCCTCTGTGCTGGGAATTGAGGATACAAAGATAAAAGATGATATAATCGCTGCCTCCAAGGAACTGATGCTATAACTAAAGAGGGTGAAACATGCACAGAAATAAGTGATACATGGTAGTGAGTAATGGGAGCAAAGGGGAATGCCAGACAATTGAAGGAGAGAGAGTGTATATGTGATTTGCTACTCGCATCAAAGGCAGCTTCGTGGAGGAAGTAGCATCTGCCCTGGGCCTCAAAGGACCAGAAGAGTTTCATTATATAAAGATGAAGAGGGAGAGTTTTCTGTGCATGATGGTTTTGAGTGGGATGGCTACAGGGGTATGCTAGAGCCAGCTTAAACTACATGATCTGATTGTCAAATTTTCAGTGTGAGAATACACATCTTAGAATTCACTGGAAATTAGAGTGACTGATTTCTAGACTTAAGAAAGTGAGGGAGAAAATGTTAAGAATTCAGATTAAACTTAAAAATATGTTATATGAACATACTGGTATTAATCATTTATCAGCGTACCATTGGGTGGATAGCACTAATGAGTGAAGGGAGGAGAGGTTAGATTGGCATGAAATCAGGGAATAGTTAGTAGTATGCTATGATTGGGATAAGGAGAGAGAGTGAGAACATATGAAAGGAAGTCATGGGAGATAATCCCGGGAAAGTTTATAGATAGACTGTGGAAGGCCTTGAATGCCAGGGTAAGGTGATTTGTATTTTAAGCAATAAGAAATAATAGGAAGAGGGGAAAATAAGTATATCCCAATAACATCTCAAATCTTTCTAAGGGACAACTTGTAACGAAACAAATCACAGGAAAAAACGAAGCAATATTGTATAGGATTGGTCAGTCGGTGGTTGGCCAACAAGTATTCACTATCTCATTGATTTCTAGAGTCAAGAAAGTGATAGAGAAAATTTGAATAATTCACATTAAAATTTAGATGTATATTTTAGCACCTTCTATATGCTAGTCACTGTGCTCAGTGCCAGGGATACAAAGAAAAGCAAAATCACATTTCCTGCCCTCACAGGGGTTGCATTCTAATGGGAGAGACAACATGTACCTCATGGAGAGAGTAAGTCAAGGCTTCAGCTCTTCTCCAGTTTGGTTCTTCCTGCTGTGTTGCTACTATGGGCTTTGCTCAAGGAAGAGTTTTATAAGTGTTTGTTGAATTGACCTAAAACCTCCCTGCTTCTTCCCTTCTACTTTGCTCTGCCCTTGGCCGTGCTTCCCCTGCTAAACTTCCCTTGACTTGCCTCTTTTCTCCCTTGTGTTTCCCTTCTCAGTTTGGTTTGGCCCCTCATCTGTGACTTCCATTTCCTTCCTCCGTTCAGGGCAATAAGAGAGGAAAGAAGAAAGAGAGGGAAATCTAACATTTATTCTCCCTCCCCATTCCCTCCCCCAGCGGTCTAGGATGCTACTGGGACAGGGTGGCAAAGCCCTTGGCAGTAGATTTGGGAGGAGAGGAGTGATCACTTAGGAATGGCGGGGGTTGGGGCTGGGTGGCAGAGAGCCCAGTGAATATTGATAGGCAGTCATATCTGGCAGGAGTTGGGAGACAGAAAGGTATTAATTAGCAGTTATTCCTCAGCAGCGAGGAGATGGATAGAGATTAAGGTAACGGCCCCGTGCATCCGTTTTGTAGCAGCTGAGAAGCAATAGTAAATCAGTGTTATGAATCGATGCTGTAAGAAGGAGATATGTTTTAATCTTATTAGCAGTACAGCATTACGGAGAGAGTCGGGGGATTATTCATCACCAGGGGTAAGTCGGGAAGGAGGGAGATCGAGGGAGCTTCAAATTAGTAGCTGGGATAGAGACAGCATATAGAAAAGACTAAAGATGACCCCTGACCCTCATCTGACAAGAGCCAGGGTGATGGGTGTGCATGTGTGTGTGTATGTGTGTGTGTGTGTGTGTGTGTGTGTGTGTGTGTGTGTGTGTGCACAGATACATGTATGGCCAAATTGGAGACATAGACCAGAAGCCACAGTAGTGCTTGAATTCATTCATACATTCAACAAACATTTACTTAAGAACCTACTCCATGGCAGTTCCAAGCCCTGGGGATTTTAAGGTAAAAACAAAAGAGTCCCTGTCTTTAAGAAGCTTCCATTCTGTTGAGATAACTAGAAAATGGAGAAGAGGTAATGGGGCCAGGTAGCTACACTGAAACATTGAAGGTAGTTCTGACAAGGAGAGGGAGAGACAGACAGAGGGACAGAGACTTGGAGACAGAAACAGAAAGATAGACACACAGAGAGAGACAGAAATAGAGACAGAGACAGGGAGAGATATACAGAGAGACAGAGGGATAGCAAGAGATAGAGGGACAGAGACTTGGAGACAGAAACAGAAAGATAAGACACACAGAGAGACAGAAATAGAGACAGAGACAGGGAGAGACAAAGAAACAAAGAAAAAAATAGACATAGAGAAGCAGATATAGAGCACACACAAAGAGAAACAGAGACAGAGCAGGGGCAAAGGGTGTGAGAGACAGAAAAAAAGATAGAAACAGAAACAGTGAGAAAGTGAAAGAAAAGGAGAAAGAAAAGAGATAGAGAAAAGAAAAGTAATGGAACAAAGAGAAAGAATGGAGAGACAGAGACAGAAAGACAGAAAATAGCAAGATGATTCAGAATATAATGACAGAATATAAGAATCTAATTTTGTACCACAGAATTAGAGAATCTTAGAATCACAAAAATCACCTTAAAGGTCACCCAGTGCAGCCTCCCACCTAATGAGGCTGTTCCTTTAAATTAAGGATCCTTTTGGGTGACCCATTTGAGCACCTTTGGTAGTCCATGGGTGAAATCTGTGGACCCCTTCACAGAATGTTTTTAAATGTATAAAATTAAGTTCCTAGGATTATAAAAGAAATCAAAAGTTAATAAAAATAAAAATGTTTTTCCCCATCCAAATTCATGGGCTCCCTGCATTCTCTCTATAGGCATCTTAGGTTCCCTAAAGTCCAAGCAAAGAATCCCTGCACTATAATATTCCTGACAAGGTCAGTTTTCTTCTACTCTTCATATTGTAAGCTTCTTGAAGCCTGGACATCACTAATCACAGTTATTTGTACATAGTAAGAACTTAATAAATGTTTGCAGACTGATGACTGCTTATACATTTTCAGAGAAAGAGTCCAATAGGAACTTCCGTGGTAGAGTGAAAAGGGCAACAGATCTAGAGGATCAAAACCTATGTTCAAATACCAGATTTACCCCTAATGCCTGTGTAAGCTTGGATCAGACCTGTTCTGTGCCTCGGTTTCCTCATCTGTAAAATAAAAATGTTGAACTCAATATTTGAAATCCCTTCTACTTAAAAAAATAACTAAATTAAAAAAAATTATCCCCTTCTGTGGCTGGACAGTGCTAGTTCTTTCAAAGTCTTTCTTATAATAAGCTGCCTCTACATTCTCCCTTCAGCTAGGATAAGGGATTTTCCTCTCTAAGCTTTGGTGTCCTCATCTGTAAAGTGAGGCAGTTGGTTTTGACCTCCGAGGTCCCTCCTAATTCTCTCTCTGTGATCTTCTTAATCATCTCCTGCCATGGTTGGTCAATGCTGGCTGTTTAAAAAGTCTTTCTTATTCTGAACTGAAATCTGAGGGGTTTGAACTAGGCAGTCTCTGAAATCTCTTCCAGTTCCAAATCTATGATACAATATAAAAGCTTTAATAGGAGAACACAGGTCCCGGAAGACCAGAACAAGCCAGAAAGACTTTGAGGGAGTCCTGTTGGTCGATCTGAGTCACCTGAGGGTAAGCCAGCCGTGTTCAGGAATGCTCACCAGTTCATGGGGTCTTTCGGTTGATGAGAGGTCAGTCACCAGGTGATGAGGTCTTGTTTTGGTGTGGTTTCTTTTGTCCCTTGTAACCCATGAAAGCATCTAATTGGGCTGAAATAGGTTTATGCATGTATCTGTGAGGATGGAGAGAGGATCCACACAAATTATGGGGCCAAAGGAGAAATGCAGTCAGTGGACTACTGGAGGAGTTTTATGGTGGGAAAGGGCACGTTCAGACGGAAGGGTCTGCGTGGATGCTATGCAGACTCTAGGGTTTGTGAAAAACAAAATGCAGTTCAGGATGAATCTAGCAGAGATGATAAAATATTACAACGGGAAGGAGTGTGATAAATCATCTAAGCTAACTCCCTCACTTTATAGAAGAGAAGTGGATTGAATGTGGGTTTTGGAGTCCAGAAAAGCGAGGATCACATCCTGCCAAAGACATTTTCTACCTGTGAGACCCTTCCCCTCTCTAATCTTAATTTTCTTACCTATAAAATGTTCTGGTTGGACTCAGTGGCCTCGAGTGTTTCATCTGGATTTAAATCTATGAAAGTAGAGTGTCCAGGATCATACAGCTCTCTGGAAGTCTCCAATCCAGATCTCCTTCCCTTCCCTAGAGCTACCTTCCATTAGCAGGTAATATTAGTTGGATTTCTCCTGTCCTGTGCATGTATTGTAAACTTTGCTCTTCTCCTGTAAACATAAATCTCTTGTGCAAATTTTGGTTGTAGTCTAGGGTTGAAGATAGGGAAGGAGAACAGCTTCCCAGAGACACAAGAGAATGGGGGAGCAGGTATTGCTCTTTGTCATTTCAGTTGTGACTGACTTCATGACCCCAATTGAGATTTTCTTGATAAAGATACTGGAGTAGTTTGTCATTGGTGATGGGAATGGGGAAAAGTCTAAGGAAAACTGACATTTGTAGTGTTTTAAAGCTGGCTAAGTGCTGGAAGGACCTAGCAAAATGAGATAGTATTGCTACATAAATGGAAAATGGAAGCGATTATTGTTTGTTGGTCACAATGACTCTGCATGGTTGGGACTATCAGGTGGTGAAGAAAAGTGAGGAAGAGAAATACAGGCTGGGGCCACATAGACTCCAGGGTGGCAGAACTAATTAACTAATTAGCAACTCCCAACATGTTCAGAATGAGTAATGGGATTTTTGAGATCCATAAAGAGATACAGAGACAGGTGGGTTCTGAGGGGCTGCCGCCCACTTCTAATGAGAGGGATGGTGAGGACCAGACTAGCCAAGTAATCCCGGGAAAGCCCAAAGAGGTTGTCTGGATTTTCTCATCTGATCCCATTCTCTAATCCCATCACCACTCTGCTCCCCAGAGCAGCAATCTCCATTTTTTCATTGTGCACTTGCAGCAATAATTCCTTTTCCTAGGGGTACATTTCATGTCTGTGAGTGTACATGTGTATGTGTGAGGGGGTACTTCTAAATGACACAAATTTAAGGTTAGGATGAGTTAATGTTGCAGATAACTCAACTGAGTTAGTATATAACTGCTCTGAAAGACTGACAGAAGTAGGAGAGGGCAGAATGGGGGGGGGGTGTCGGCCCATAATGAATGATGAGTAAGAGTGGCTATATTAAAAGCTATGGTGGGGAAGATAAGATGTGACCCCTGTTCCCACCAACCAGATGGTTGCTCACACACTCCTTGGGGTCGTATTTCAACTTTAAAAACCCTGGCCTGAGCATGGTATAAAATGTCAGAACCTTTGAGATCATAGGATCCTAGCAGTAGACACTAGAGTATAAATAAGTGACCTCTATTTGAATGTCTTAATTATTACAGATGTGGAAACTGAGGCTCAAACCAGCTGTAGTTTGCCTAAGGAGCATAACTTGTAGGTGGTAGGGTCAAGATTCTAGTAGATGAGCCCCATTTAGTCTCATGTCATGAATAACCTATAACACCTCTCCTTTCAAATGAACCCAGAACCACTTTCTCCTCATTTACCTATTCCATGGACCATTGTCCTTGGCCAAGACCAACAATGGTGTTAACCAGAAGACCGAGGCAGTGGGAGGAACTGAATGGGCAATACCGGGTTCTTTGTTTGACAATGACTAGGAACAACAAAGACAGAGTTGTCATGGATTTTGGGGAAGGCAAATGGAGAGGAGCTGGCCACCTCCTTGGGAAGACAGGTGCCTTCCTGCTGAACGACCATGGCCGCCTTTTCCCTGGATGTTCCCCTCTTGACAGGCTGCAAGGATTGCCAAGGCAGTGCCCCTGCCGCCCTCCCATCACCGGAGAGTCTGGCAGCCTCCCTCCTGGCCCGATGGAGATATCTCGGAGGTTCGCCTCTGGCTGCTCGGAGTGGGCTGAGTGTTTGAAGGGAGCCTGGCTCAGGGAGGTTTCTTGATATCTTCACTTGATGCTTTCTTGGTTTCCCTTTAGCCAAAGGAACAAATTATAAGAACTCATTTCTAGAGTATTTTAAGGTCAAGGATCATAATATCATACAATTAGAACTGAAAGAGCCCTTGAAAGGCAACTAGTGAGGTTCTCCCCTTATCATTTGACAGAGAAGGCTGGGGACCAAGAGAGATTAAACAGCTTTTTCAAATTACACAGGTATTAGTCATTGAGGTTTACAAAGTGCCTTTTTCCTGAGAACCCTGGGACATTAGGGATTATTACCTCCTTATTAAAGGTGAAGGAAAAAAAAAAAAAAAAAAAAAAAAAAAAAAAAAAAAAAAAGGACTTATCTAGTGGCTCAGACACGAGCGGTGACAGAGTCTGGATTTGAACTCAGTTCTCTTGATTCCCAAGGACGGCTTTCATTTTATTGTGCCATGCTGAAACCGAGCAGGAAAACAGAGCTTCCAGAAGGGCGCAGAGCTGGGACTGGGGACTGAGGGGGAAAGCCTCATCCCAGCAGAAAGGCAGATCCCTGCAGGGGTCCTTTTCTGGTCTGTGTGACTTCAAAAACAAACACTTCTGGCAGCCCAATTATAAGCACTTCATATTACCCACAATGCACAGAAAAAGGCACCTCTTCCCTGCTGAATTGCTCTGTGCTCATCAGCGCTCCACTTTGTCTGCTTGTCCTCTTTTCTTTGGTCCCAGGGGAAGGAGCTCTGGGTTGGGCTGGCCGGGCAGCCGCCTCTGCCCCAGAGCTCGAGCGGGTGGGGTTGGGGGGGGGAGCTGGCAGGGGCCTTCTCAGCAGTTGAGTCTGGGGCTGGCGGGAACTCTGTGTACCCAGGGCAATACACTCAACCTCGGGATTCCGATAACAGAAACGTGGCATCTTCTGGTGAGAGCTCCATGTACAGACTTTTCTAATTTTTTAAAACATTTTTTTGTGAGGAAATTAGGGTTAAGTGATGTGCCTAAAATCACACAGCTGTAAACCCCAGGGGTCAGAGGCTGGGTTTGAACTCCTGACGCTCTGTCAGCACCCCTTACGTGTCCCCAGACGGCTCTAATTTTTTCAGAAAACTTGACATGGATTATTTGATTTGACCCTCACAACCAGCTTTGCAGACAGGTGCTGATAGTGTTAACGACCATGATAATAGCTGGCATGTTTGTAGTGTTTAGTGCGGTGCGGCCCTGCGCCAAGTTTTTACATGTATGATCTCATTGCATTCTCACATCTTAGGAGATGGATGCTGTTATTATTCTATCATTGTTATCAAGGAAACTGAGGCAAAGGTTAACTTGTCTAGGGTCTAATACGTCTGCGGCAGGATGTGAACACATCTCGGCTCCTTATTTTTTTCACCCTCCTCTGAGGATACTCCTCAACGGCGGAACTGTCATTTCATATGTAGACTTATATTTAGAGGCAGCTAGGGGGCGCCATAGTAAATAAAGTGCTGGGCCTGGAGTCAGGAAAATCTAATCAGGAAAGAGGGGGCAGCTGGGGGCGCCATAGTAGATAAAGAGCTGGGCCTGGAGTCAGGAAGATGTAATCTGGAAAGAGGGGGCAGCTAGGGGGCGCCATAGTAGATAAAGAGCTGGGCCTGGAGTCAGGAAAATCTAATCAGGAAAGAGGGGGCAGCTAAGGGGCGCCATAGTAGATAAAGAGCTGGGCCTGGAGTCAGGAAGATGTAATCTGGAAAGAGGGGGCAGCTAGGGGGCGCCATAGTAGATAAAGAGCTGGGCCTGGAGTCAGGAAAATCTAATCAGGAAAGAGGGGGCAGCTAGGGGGCGCCATAGTAGATAAAGTGCTGGGCCTGGAGTCAGGAAGATGGAATCAGGAAAGAAGGGGCAGCTAGAGGGCGCCATAGTGCCCAGAGGGCTGGGTCTAGAGGCAGGAAGATCTGATCAGGAAAGAGGGGTCAGCTAGGGGGCGCCATAGTGCATAGAGCGCCCTCTTGGAATCAGGAAGACTCATTTACCCGAGCACAAATCCATTCTCTGATGCTTACTAGCTGTGTGACTCTGGGCAAATCACTTAGCTCTCTTCGCTTCCGTTTCCTCATTTGTAAAAGGAACTAGCGAAAGAAATGGCAAACGGCTCCAGTGTCTCTGCCAAGAAAACCCCAGATGGGGTCACGAGGAGTCAGGCACAACTGAAACCGATGAACAACAACAAAATCTACACTCAATAGAATGACTTATGGCTTCTGTCTCCAAGAAACTGAATTTTTTTTCACATCCCGACAATTCTTTAATAACTTTTTATTTTTCCAAACACATGCAGAGACGGTTTCCAACATTCACCTTTGCAAACCTTGTGCTCCAGATTCTTCTTCCTCCCTCTCTCCATCCCCTCCCATTGCATCTCCTCGTTGCTGAAGAGCCAAGTCCGTCCCAGCTGATCGTTAGGGCACCTTGCTTTGCCGTGCACAATGTTCCCTTAGCATCAGTTCGTGTAAATCTTTCCAGGCTTTTCTGAAATCAGTCTCCATTACATCTTAATGTAACATTGGGCTGATGGGTAATCTCTCAGTTTCAGTCCCCTGGTACTACAAAAAGGGCCGCCACAAACGGTTTGCACATACGGGTCCTTCTGCCTTTTTTATCATTTTTCATCGGACTAAAAGGCCCCCTGGGGACTGAGAAGGCCCTGACCTGGGGGCTGAGGAGTAGGAAGGAACGTAAACATTTACAAAGTGCCCACTATGTGCCAGGAAACTTACTGACATCCATTCTCATTTGATCCTCACAACAACCCTGTAAAGTAGGTGCTGTTATTATCCCCATTTTACAGATGAGCAAACTGAGGTTCACAGTGACCTATTTCAAGGTCATAGAGCTACTATCAGAACTAAACCGGGACTAGGTTTCTCCGGAGGCGAGGAGATGGATGTGAGGGATTCTCCAAGGAACCTTTCAAAGATTTCCACTCAGTGGTCTGAGCAAAATTAGCCGTTTGGGGTCTTCTTTGTGGATTAGAGATTCTAGAGTCTTTCTCTGGGTCCCAAATTACCAGGAAATAAGGGTAAGACTGATTCAACTTGTGATCTCAGACAAATCGTCTTAAATTGGGGGTGTTATGTAGGGGGAGGGGAGGGGAGGGAAATTCCCCAGGAGGAATTGGAAACCTTACTACCATCTTGCCAGACCTCGGAAAATTTGGCTTTTAAAATTTTAAGACAATTTAAGACAAATTCCTTAACACTCTAGGCCTTGGTTTAAAAAAAAAAAATGTACAGGATGTCTTCTGGAATCTCCTCCAGCCACGATGGGGTTATTCTAGATAACCTGGAGGTTCCTTCCACTCCGTGACCTCGTGGCCAGTTAAGGAGGGGCACAGTGGGCGCCTTACCCATCCCTCCTCCACAGAAATGCCTCGAGAGATCCCGAGTAGGGAACACTCCCTGGTAGTGCCAGAGCAGGCCCTGTATTGTGTCAGCCTTGGACAGCAGGGGGGGGGGGGCGCGGGAGGCGGTCAGTGCTGAGTGCAGGAGGTTTTAGCAAATTACATGAGAGCCTTGTTTGAAAAATGCCAAGTCGTCATTTCAGAAGCTCCCTCGACTGTCTCCTTTCCTTTTCTCCCACACAAGGCTGTAGGGTAGACACTGAAGCTCAGAGAGAAACATGATGTATAATTGGGTGTGTTATGTAGGGGGAGGGGAGGGGAGGGAAATTACCCAGGAGGAATTGGAAACCTTACTACCATCTTGCCAGACCTCAGAAAATTTGGCTTTTAAATTTTTAACCTAAATAGAGATAGATAGATAGATAGATTTTCTCACTCTCTCTGGACGTGAAGTGCTTTTTTTTTTTTTTTTTCTTTCTTTTTTTTTGGAAGCAATTAAGGAAGATCATAAATCAGTCTTTTTTAAAAGCCTAGGCTGACTTTGTGGCTGGCTAAAATTAGCGACTCCATCAAGGCTGTTTAGGAAGGGAGGAAAAGAAGGGGAGTTGGGGGGAGTGATGGCCTGGCCCAGGTTCAGCCGCCTTCTCTCCCTCTCCCAAAGAAGGGACACTGGCTTCTACAGGAAGAGTCCACATGCCTTCTAGGGTCTGTGTTACTCTAGCTCTGTTAAAGTTGGGTAAGCCATTTAGTCGGTCTTTGTTTCTCAATTTCTTCAACTATAAAATGAGGATCCTAGTAACATTCAGGCCTGGAGTCAGGAAGACCCAAGTTCAAATATAATTTGAGACACAGTAGCTATGTGACCTTGGTCAAGTAACTTATCCCTGTTTCCCTCAGTTTCCTCATCTGTAAAAATGAGCTAGAGAAGGAAATATCAAACCATTCCAATATCTTTGCCAAGAAAACCCCAAAAGGGGTCATTAGGAGTTGGACATGACTAAAAGATGACTAAATAACAACAAAAGCATTCACCTCCCAGGATTGTTGTGAGAATCAAATGAGATGGGATCTGAAAAACATGGCGCCTGGTATATAATAGGTGCTTAATCAATGCCTCTTCTCTTTCTCCATGCTTAAAAATCATTTATCTAATGCTTTAAGGTTTGCTTCTTCAAATCCAACCGTAATGCAGGGGTGCCTATCATTATTTTGTGGATGAGGAGATGAAGGTCAGGAAAGTGTCTGTGACCCACCCAAACATAGTGTAGAGAATAGAATACTGGACTCAAGAAGGCTTGGGTTCAAATCTCACCTGACACTTATTAGCTCTGTAACTCTGGGCAAGTCACTCAAAATCTCTCCACCTCAGTGTTCTCATCTGTATAATGGTGACACTAATTGTGAAACAGGAATGGAATAATATACAGGGTGAAGCTTTGATATTCTTTTGGGATATCCTCTGTAAAATGGGCTTTTTGAACTCTAAAATTATGTATGAGATTATTATTAACTCTGCATTTGGCCTAAATTCTCCCTTTACTTCATTTCTCAATGATCTCATCAGTTTTCATGGCTTCAATGATCTTCTCTATGCAGATGACTCAGAGTTCTCGATATCTGGCCCTCATCTCACTCTTAAGCTCCAACTGCTTGCCAGACATTGCCATCTGCATATCTCCTGAGCTTATCTTGAACTCAACGCATCCAAAATGGAACTCATTCATTTCATTTCTTCTCCCTTTGCTGTTTCTGTTGAGGGCACCATCATCCTTCCGATCACTGGGGCTTGCAGCTAAATTAAGGGGCTGTCCCCTGCTCTGTCCCCTCCCTCACTCCCTATGTCTAATTGGTTGCCAAGTCTAGTCGAGTCTTCCTTTGAGGCATCTTGCAAAATAATAGTCCTAAAGCACAGATCTGAACATGTTCCTTTGCTCTGAAAACTCTAGTAATTCTTCATGGCCTTCAGGATAAAATACAAACTCCTTTAGTTAGCATTTAAAGTCCTTTGCAATCTGACTCTGCTTTGCAAGACATTTCGGATTATACATTATTTTCTCCAGATCTGACTGGTCTAGCTGCTGTTCCTGGCACAGGGCATCTTAGCTGCAGTCTCTATGCTGGAACTGTGCTCCCTCCCTCCCTTACCCAGTCACCTCTGAAGTTCAGCCGAGGTGCCCCCTGTTATTCCCACTTAACTGCAGTTTTTAAATCTTTCCCCCAAATTACTTTCATATACTTCGCATTTAACTTAATTATGGATGTTTTGCTCTCTTCCCCTTTCCCCTAAGCTCCTTGAAAACAAGAGTATTGTATAATAAATAAATCATTCTTGAATTAAATTTAATTGAAGCCAGTTGAATTCAATTGAATTGAATCTTATTGGATCCAACTGGATTGAATTGATTTGCATTATGTTTTGGGTGAAAATGGAACCCAAGGTCTTCTCTGGGAAATTCTGGTTTGCCCTCTATACCCCCTCCAGATGACCGTCTCCTTGGTCTGAGTAGCCTCTCTGGAGATCTTTGTCTTGTCAAACAGATGGGGGTCTCAAGAGATAGGAAATTGACTGTCTCCAAGACCATTCCCATTGTTACCCTCTCATCAACAGAGACATACACACACATACACACGCACGCGCTTTGCTTTTATTTCCAGAAAACATCTGGAACAGCTGAATTTGGGCCTGTCCTCACCAAATGGTTTGCTGCTGCATTCTGAATGGACTAGACCAGATGTTAGGGGGCTCTGTGGATATCACCATAAAGATTTCCCCAGGCGGAACATCTCTTAACCGACACTGCTTCCTACCAGGCAGTTCTTCTCAATGTCTAGCCTTAGGCTGGCCTGCTCCCTGTTTGAGGCTTAATTACTCTGGCAGGATCAGCTCATCTCCCCAGGCCTCTTATCAGAGACATAAGCATTTAGGCAAACACATTAGGCTCCGCACAGACTGTACACAGGGCTGGGGAATTGGCAGCCAGCTCCTTTCAATAAACAGTTATTGGCTTGTCCTCTGCAGTGGAGGATTGAAGAGCTGTTCATTGCTGCTTCTGCTCAATTCTCCTCCTAACCGGCCTGACCAGAGGGATGCACCCTGCTCCCACACCTTTGGAATCGATGGAGAAGTCAGCGGGCCCCTGAGCGATGTGCAGATCGATTGTTCACTTTGGACAGTGCCCAGATACACATTTGACTCCTTGAGTGGGTTTTCCCTTGGATCCCAGGCCATTTGAGCCCAGGGGATATAGGGCAGGGTCAACCTGGATCATCAGAATGGAGACGACAAATCTGATCACTAAAGAAACCCTTTACTACACTACACTGCAGAGGGCCCATGAAGAGGCCCCATCAATGTGGATCAATTCACCGACACTCAGACATCAAACAGTGCAAAAAGAACACTGAACTTGCAGCCAGGAGTCCTGGATTCAAGTCCTAATTCAGTGTTTGGGGAATCATATATTTTGTTGATTGCAGGGCACTCAGGGTGAAGTAACCTGGGAATTCAGGAGACCCAGCTCTGCCACACAATACCTCTATTACCTCCAGCAAATAACTTCCCTGCTCCTGGTCTGTTTCCTCATGTATAAATGAGAGGGGTGAGTTCTATTGAATTTTCAGTTCCTTTCTACTTTAGGTGTATGGTCTTCTGTCTTCCTTCATATCTCCTGCTTCGGTCCTTTAAACAGAGAAGTATAATTAAAAGAATCCTGACAATTCTAAATGCTATCATCTCAACATTTGAGAAAGACATTTGTCCAGATGTTTTAGGCACTTTGAGGCTGCAGAAGTTTTTAGTGGTTAAGATGTTAGGGGCTTGGAGCTAGGCAAACCTGGGTTCAAATATTGTCTCTTAGTTCTAGTTAACTGTGTGGCTGGGAGCAAATCCTTCACTATTCACTTCTCTGAACCCCAATTTCTTCATGTGTGAAATGGGGATGATAATAGCATCTACTTCATAGGGCTATTGGGACAATCCAGTGAGATAGTAAATGTAAAGTGCTTTGCAAACTTTTTACAAGAAAAATGCAAGCTAGCATTTATTGCTTCCCTTGCAAGGTTGTAGGGACTCTAATGAAATGGTGCAATAAAATGGTTTTGAAAACTTTAAATTGGCCTTCTCTGTGAAGTTATTATTCTCTCCTTAACTCCAGTATTGGATGGGACAACTATGGATGGAGTCACTCTTGGAGCGGAATCAAAGGGAATTTTAGGTCAAGGGTGGTGTTGTAGATAGAGTATTGGACTTGTAGTAAGGAAGATCTGAGTTCAAATCCTGGTTTAGATACTATGTAAACCTGGGCAAGGCATTGCCTCAGTTTCCATATCTGTAAAATGGAAATAATAACAAAATCTACTTTCCAGAGTTGATATGAGCAAAAAAAATTGAAATTGCATATGTAAAGTGCTTTGTAAACCTTAAAGTCCTATATAAATGGTAACTATTATTCCTGAAAACATAATAGAATAATATAATCGGAGTAGTACATGAAAAGAACTCTGGATCTAAGGATAGAAGGCCTGGGCTTGGAATAAATACCACAGGCAAGTTTTAAACCATTCATTGGTTATAAATATTAAGATGATGATTCCTTTCAGTATGAGTTGAACTAGGTGGCTGCCAGTGTCCTCAAATCTGTGATTTCTGTGACTCTCAAAACTTCAATTTTCCCCACTCTAAAAGATCACCCTTTCTCTAACTCATGGGGTGGCTGTCAAGTAAACACCCTATAAAACCTCAAGTAACTTTAGAAATGGAAGCAATTATTTTTACCCTTATGGTCTCTTGCCACTTGCTTTTATTTCTTCTTGCCTTCCACCAACTTTAGAGAGAGGAATCAAGAGGTGAAGGGATAGGAAGGAGAGTAATAGAGAGGTGAAGGTGGTTATTGTCTTCCCTTGAGTCCTTTGGACTGGCTTCCATTTGAAAGCTGGCGCAGCCCCAAATGAATGTAATGTCACCTCCTCTGAAAACCCTTCTTCTCCTGGCCAGGAGCTAAAAGTTCATCCTCCTGATAGAGAAACCTTTTTCCTGCCTCAACTTAATCCTTTGGGTATCCATCACCTGTGCCCACCAGCTCTTCCAGGTGGCCCCTACCCATAGAATACCCTTGGAGAGTGTTCTTGAAGGGGGTACTTTAATAGGACCAAGGGAATGATTTATAATCCTATGACCCTCTCCAGGCTTCAGTTTCCCCATCTATGAAATGAAAAGCTTGAACCTGATTGGCTTCTGATCCTTTTCAGTTCTAGTGACCCTGTTTGGGTCATGACTTCTCTTGGCAATTGTGTGGTAAAATCCATGGATTTCTTTTCAAAATCACATTTTTAAATGCACAAAATAAAATACATATTACAAAGGAAAAATTATGTTGAAAGTTTTCAGAATATTTTTAAAAATTACACTATATTCACAAATCCCAGATTAAGAACTCCTCCTCTGAAAAGATAAAAAAAAAGGCATCCCTGCCCATCCTTTGCAGATGGTAACTTCCACACGTTTCCAGACTTTATATATTTATTAGTTTTGCTGATTTTTTTCTCTTTTCTTTTCTTCTTTTCTCTTTGTTTTTCTCCTTTTTTCCTTCCTTTTTTTGTCTAAAAACATTACATATATAGTGTGGTTCTCTGAGAATAGAAGGGGGAGACATACTGAAGAAATCTTGATGTATTTTTTAAACTAGAACTAAGTAATTGGGCAGGATCAGAAACAGGGAGCAGAGACAACCAACATGGAGGTACCTGAGAAGAGATTAATAAAGTCAGCAACCAACTCAGCAAGGAGCCCAGGTTTCTGGCTGCTGGATCAGGGAGCTTTGAGATCCTTATCTTAATACTAATAAAATAGTAATCCCTCATAGTACACGCATAGAGCACTGTGTATTCTTCCAAAGTGCTTTCTGGAGACATTATCTTGTGTGATCCTGACAAAATCCTGGCAAGATTAGTCAGGTTGGTGTTTTTCTCTGCATTTGACCGGTAGGGAAGTGAAACAGAGAATGATGTGATAGTCATTCATGTGATGGAGCTGGTTCTTGAACCCAGAACAAGTCATGTCAACAGGCATTTTTATTTAGGTGCTTGCCATATGACAGGCACTATCCTAAGCAGTGGAGATAAAGATATAAGTTGAAAGAAAGATAATTTTTAACCTCAAGGAGCCTCCATTCTAATGGAAGAAGAAAACGTAAAAAGGTTGGGTGAGTGGACAGAGAGAAGATAGATCCCCATGAGAGGAGAGGGGAACAAAACACAGTTAAAGCATAGTTGGGAAAATGCAGAATGGCTAGCCCTACCTCAAAAGGAAGATTCCAGAAGGACTTGGCCAGTGGGAAAAAGGGGTTACTGGGATGCAAACATATTCCAGGATGAGAAAGATCTTTTATGATACAATGTGACATGATAAATAGAGTGCAGGGTTTGAGAGAAAAAAACTATTTATATAGTAGCTACTATGTACTAGGCATAGAGTTTTATAAATGTTATCTCATTTGATACTAACAATAACCCTGTCACATGGGTGCTATTATCCCCATTTTGCAGTTAAGGAAACTAAAGGAAACAGAGATGAAGTGAATTACTCATGCTCACACAGCTAAGAAATATCCAGTGCCAGATTTGAATTAAGATTTTCTTGATTCCATTTTACCACTTTTTACTATCCATTTTACCATGTAATCACTAGCTGAAAAGAAGAGAGGAAGGAGAAAGAAGGAAGGGAGGAAGGGAGGAAGGAAGGAAAGGAGGGAGGGAGGGAGGAAGGAAGGAAGGAAGGAAGGAAGGAAGGAAGGAAGGAAGGAAGGAAGGAAGGAAGGAAGGAAGAAAGAAAGAAAGAAAGAAAGAAAGAAAGAAAGAAAGAAAGAAAGAAAGAAAGAAAGAAAGAAAGAAAGAAAGAAAGAAAGAAAGAAAGAAAGAAAGAAAGAAAGAAAGAAAGAAAGAAAGAAAGGAAGGAAGGAAGAGAGGAAGGAAGGAAGAGAGGAAGGAAGGAAGAGAGGAAGGAAGGAAGAGAGGAAGGAAGGGAAGGAGGGAGGAAGGAAGAGAAGGAAAGAAAAGGAAAGAAAGGGAAGGGAAGGGAAGGGAAAAGATCAGCATAAAGGAAAAGCAGGAAAAAAGGGAAAGCAGGAAGGAGACAGAAAGATAAAGAAAAAGAGAGACAGAGGCAGAAAGGAAGAAAAAAGGAGAGAGAGAAAAGAAAGAAGAAAGTAAGGAAGGAAGGAATGAAAGAAGGAAAATACAGAAGAGGAGAAAATAGGCTTGAATCAAATATTCACAATTTTATTCCTTTTACTACTTAAGAAGTACTTTTCTAACAATAGCCTATTATATATTAGATCATAAATTTAGAGTTAGAAGGGACCTAAAAAATCATCTAATCCAAAAGTTATCAATTTACAGATAGGGAAACTTAGGCTCTGAGAAGAATAGACTTGCCTAGGTCATATAACAGAGCTAGGATGTGAATCTAGGCCCTCTTTCTCCTTTATTTTCATTCAATGTCTCTGAGCCTCAGTTTCTTCATCTGTAAAATGGAATTGATATCACTCTCATCTTCCTTACAAAGTTGTTATGAGATTTAAATAATATAATGTTTGTAAAGCCCTTTGGCAAACTTTTAAGCAAGATACATGCATCAGTCACCATTATCCATATTTTAGAGATGGGCTTGAGAAAATTTAGAGAGATGATGGGAACATCCTCCCTGGTCATGGAGCAGGTAGCGAGAAGC
Organism: Sminthopsis crassicaudata; assembly: GCF_048593235.1. NCBI lineage: Eukaryota > Metazoa > Chordata > Mammalia > Dasyuromorphia > Dasyuridae > Sminthopsis > Sminthopsis crassicaudata. The sequence continues at coordinate 613,632,262 of NC_133619.1, read as the reverse complement.
CATACAGGGATTCATCCCTAGGAGTCCTTCTCCCTTGAAAGACCAGAAGCAGAAAATATGGAAGTAACAAAGCATCACAAGATCTCAGGAGGGACTTGGAGAATCATCTAGTTTAATTCCTTCATTTGCAGTGGAAGAAAAGGGATGTGTTTTGGGTCACACAGATTTTAAAGTAAGACATAGACTTGGACTTTGAATTTGGGTGTTCAGACTCCAAAATCAGCATTCTTTCCATATATCCTGCTGCTCCCCAGGAAAGCATCTTGCAACCTTCATTGTGCTATTATTTGCACCACAGAAATTCTAGCTGAACTATTTTTTCTGTTACTTCCTAGGACTGCGCTTTTGCCACAGTAGGTACTTAATATAAGATATTGATTGACCATGAGAGTCAATGATGATAATGATGATGGTGATAATTAAATTTCACAAACCATTTTATAAATTTTATCTCATTTTATCCTCATCCTGGAAAGTGGGTGCTATTATTAACCCTATTTTACAGATGAGAAAACTGAGGCAAATAGACGTAAGTGACTTTTCCAGGGTCATACAACTAATAAGTGTCTGAAACTAGATTTGAACTTAGGAATTCCTGATTCCAGGTCTGGTGCCCTAACCACTGTGCAAAAGTCATTGAAAAAATAGGCTAGAGTCAAATTAGAAGAGCTCTAAGGACCATCATATAGAAGAATCTATATTTTATCCCAAAAAGAGAACCAATAGAACTTCTTGCAGGGGGAATGGTCTGCTTTAAGAATGTAAATTTGGCAGGCATGTGAGGGATGGATTGGGAAGGTGACAGACTGGAAACAGGGAGGCCAGTTAGAAGGTTATTACAAAAGTCTTGGTATAAGGGAATAAGGACCTAAATTTGGACATGAATGAATACAAAAGTATTTCCTAAGTGCTGATCAAGTGTCAAGCAGGAATACATGTATAATAAGCAAAGCAGTTCTTGTTCCCAAGGAGCTTAACTTCTTTGTTAGCCACATGTAATTGAGAAGGGAAATCACAAGGGATAGTCAATCATCAAGCATTAATTAAGTGCCTACTGTGTGCCAGGCTGGAGCTAAAAGCTCGGAAGATAAAGAAAGATAAAAGTAACTTTAAGGAACTTACAGTCTAATGGGGAAGACAACAGAAAAACAAAGTCTATACAAATCTACCTAAGTAATGGAGGGAAAGCACTAGAACAAAGAGAGATTGGGAAAGACTTCCTGCAGAAGCTGGGATTTTAGCTGGGACTTGAAGCCAAGAGGCTGAGATGAGATGGAGAGCATTTCAGGCATGGAGGGCAGTCACAGAAGATGTCTGAGTCGAGAGATGAAGTGTCTTGTTTGAAGAACATTGAGTAGACCAGTGTCACAGGGTCATACCTAGATTGAGTGAATGACACTTCCTTTTCTTTGTTCCCAGAGCTAGATGGGAAAATCAGGGAGCATTGGGAAGATAAAAATAACCAGAGAGTAACAGTAGCCAGGCAGGGCTGGGTAGGGCTAACTATGGTGAGTGCATACCATTCAGAAGCCCATGGCAGAAGTCAGAGTGCCCAATGGGAGGTGGAGTGCAGAAGCTTGTCCTGAAGATATCAATGGAAAGAAGAGGACAGGGAGAAATAATCCCTAAGAAGAGTTGGCAGCTGATGGGGACATGGAGAGATGAGAGAGGGGAAAGATTTGAGAATGATCCTGAGTTTGTAAACTTAGTGATTTCTAATTCTGGGAGTCACGGCTGCAGAGATGATAATAGAACCACTGAGAGCCAGTGAGATCTCCAAGAGAGAAACTGTGGAGAAAGAAGTCCGGGAGAGTGAGGGAGTAGGATATGGCAGGTGATTAACTTAGGGGGAGGAAACTGAGAAGGATCAGCCAGAAAGGTAGGAGGGTAACCAAGAGAAGGCAATGTCACAAAAACCCGGTGAAGGGGAACTCTCCAGGAGGGAAGAGAGGGTCAGCATTACCAAATGTTTTAAGGAGGTCAAGAGGGATGAGCATCGAGAAAAGGCCATCAGATTTGGCAATTAAGAGATCATTGGTAACCTTGGAGAGAGCAGTTTCAGCTGAGTGATGAGGTCAGGAACTAGATTACAAAGGGCTGAGAAGTGAGTGTGTATTGGAAATGGAGGCAATGAATGTGGACAGCTTTCTCTGCCCCCTTTCTCCCCCCTCCCTGGGATTTTAGCTGTAAAAGCAAGGAGAAATATGAGATGGTACTTTGAGGAAATAGGGCCAAATGAAAGTCTGTGTTGTTTGAAGAATGAGAGATGGGCTTATTTGTGAGCATCAAGGAAGGAGAGACAGACAGAGACAGAGAGATAGAGGTCAAAGATAAGAGAGTAGGAAAAAAAAATTGAGTGTATGGTAATCATCTCCCAAAAGATCCCCCCAGATCTCTGTCCCAATTCTGATCTTCTGCATCCCAAGATTTGTTTTAGAATTTACTTTCAGTGTATTTAACTGATACTCTATGCTTTTTTCAAGCTTTATGAAACTCTGACTTCAGCCATTGGGCTATAGGCCACATTCATTGCCAAATCTCCAAGCACAGGTCTCAGGATTGGGCCGGGGTGTGCCCTGTCCCACATCTCGTCCTTTCCAAAAATCCCAATACTCAGCCCCCAGCCCAGGATTCATTATCTTCCCATCAAACTTGAATTCTCCAGAAAGGAGGAGAGGTCTGAGCTTGGAAGATTAAAAACTCCTAAAATCCCAGACAGAACTGCCAAACCCAATTGTCCAGCCAGGCATTAGGAAATGCTAATGGATTTGAAGACAATGGACCCCTGTTTGCATATATGCAAATTGCATGGGCTTATTAGCTCTTTACCCAGATGGGTCAGTTAAGGCCTCTGCCCGACCTGCATGGTGCCTTGGCTGTGGCCTTACCAGGAGTCCTCATTAGTAGGCAACACAGCTGCCCATCCAGATGGGGGAAGCTTCCGGTGGATGGGCAGCCCCAAACAGATGGTGCTTGCTGAAATCAGGGTCAGAGGAAAGACCACCCCCCTGTTTTGGGCATTTAGCCACCTTGTCCCGCAGAACTCTGAAGAAAAGCAGCCTCCTCCCTTGTCTGTAAGAGGCCCAGAGGGCCTTGGGTCAGGGAGGTGTGGAGATAGTAGCCACGGACTGGCTGACTGATAGTCCACACCTTTGTCCCTGAATAGGAAGCAGATGGCCGGCCACCCAAAATAAAACCTAGGACATGAAAGCATCTCGGCTGGGGACCAGACTGCCCAACCACAACAGAGACTGCTGGGGTCAAACCAAGTCCCTGCTCGCTGGAAACTTGAGAACCTTGGGGATACTGAGGCCTTGAGCCCAACTGCTGTTCTTGGACTCAATGTCTTTGACCTTGCTTGGGTATTTGCAATCCCTCTCTACGTTGCTCAGAGAGGATAATAATAATTAACATTTTGTTTATGTGCCCCTTACGGTTTGCAGGCATTTAATGTACATGATCTCATTTTATACAATGATCCTATGAAATAGATGCCATGATTACTCCGTTTTTACAGAGGGGGCAGATACAATTCAGAGAACTTAAGTGATTTGCCCAGAATCACACAGTTAGTGAGTATGAAGGTCTGAGACCAGTATCCTCTCCCCTCTTACATGATACAGCAGAATCCTTCAGCTCACCAGGTAGGTTAGGGACACATGTCAGGGCTAGAGAACCAAGGGAACAACATCCTAGGTCTGGAGCCCCCATCAGCAAAGTCACCAATATTCAAAGAGTTTAAAGACAATGGTGTACACAGAGAGCACTGGTTTAGCCTCAGAATCCCCGAGTTCTAATTCCATCATTAATATTATTTTGGTGATCATTAATATCGTATAGGTGATCTTAAGCAAATCATTCACCCATCACCTCCTCCCAGGCCTTATGCTAGATAGTTTCAGAGATTCCTCTGTACTCTAGAACTATGACTCTAAAACAGACTTTAGAGAGTCATCTAATCCACCCGCCTTATTCAGAGGAAACTGAGACCCAGAGAAAGGAAGCGACCTAATAATTATTAATAACTAACATTTGTGTAGCATGGGCCTGGCATTATACTAAGCACTTAAAATTTTATCACATTTGATACTCACAATAACGAGATAGATAATATTATTATTCTCATTTTCTAGATGAGGAAATTTAGATAGAAGTTAGTCATTTGCTCAAGGTCACACAGCTCGTGAAGGTCTAAGGCCCCTTTTGAACTCAGGCCTTCCTACCTCCAAGCCAGTGCTTTATCCACTTCACTAGGGTGATTGGGGGTCCTTTGATGGAGGCTAGACAATATCTAATCATGTTGATCATTAATTAGCTATTTCAATAGATCAATGGATTTAGTAGATCAATACTTATTGCCTTCAATAGTTCTGAGTGGAACCCCACCCACCCATTCTCATCCTGTATGACTCTTGTCAATCCCTTTCCTTCTATAATCTCCCACATATATAACCTGCCATTTAGTAATACAGGCCTCCCTCATGTTCTCCAAAAAAACTTTCTATCACTCAATTGTGGTCATTTTATCTGGCCATCCCGCTAGGCCTGGAATGCTCTCTCTCCTCACTTTACCTCTTGGCTCCTCAGCTTCCTCCAAGTCCTAGCTAAAATCCCATTTTCTACAGGAAGCCTTTCCTGATTGCTCTTGACTCCAGGGCCTTCCCTCTGCTGATCCCTTCCCATTTAGCCTACATATGTCTTGTTTGCTCATTGGAACCCTGATTAGACTCTTGGAGAGTGGACACTGTCTTTTATCTTTTTTTGTGTGTCCCCAGCACTTAGCACAATGCCTGCCTTACTACACGTATTGATCGACTCACTGACTGATTGCTAGGGTAGACAGATCATTGGTTATCCATTCAGATTTCCTGATGATATTTTTGACTCCACTTTTGTTTTGTTGTTAACCTTTGGCAACCTACCATGCTAACTTGCTTTTTTGAGTGATCATTATTTTAAATCTTTGGAGACTTTGGCAAGGTGATAATAATGATTACAGCTCACAAAGGATCATAGGATCATAGATTTGGAGTTCAAAGGCCAGTTAGTCAGACCCTCTTATTTTACAGATGAGGAAACTGAGATCCAGAGAGAATCGGTAGCCATCAATGTCTATAACCCTTTCCTTACTATGAGCCTAAGAAAGAGATAGTGCAATGATTATTAATCCAGTTTTATAAGTGAACAAAGTGATCTTTCTAGAGCTGAAGTGACTTGACTTACCAGTGGCACACAGCCAAGTAATTGGCAAATCATGGTCAGAAGTCTTTATCTTCAGAGTCTCACACCAGTGCTGAATAATCGAGGAGCTGCTTATAACATGGCGGATGCCACCAATAGCTCAAAGACCAACCTCTCCCATAAACCACTGCTGGGAACTTTATAGGCACACAAAGGCATTCAAAGTTAATGGCAAAACCAGTCATGTGAAAACTAGAGCATAAAACCCAGACTCTCCTCCCTTTCACCACCACTAGCCTCTGTTCCCTTCTTCCCACATAGACCCCTCCCAGTTGGAGAAGATGTCCGACCCTCTGCACCCCAGAACAGACAGTTTCTGCATTAGAGAATTCTGGTGTTTTTGGGAGAGAGAGTCCAATGAGCCTTTAACGAGGAATAAAACTTTATGGCAGCTGAGAAAATGCTGCTAAACATACCCGTGTCAGCTCAGCGGAGACACAATAAATATTCCAGCTGTAATTTATATAAATGCTTTGGAAGTCCAAACAGAGGGACAGGTAGTGGCTAATAAAGTATAATACATCATGTAAGCTTATCAATGCAGCTAATGTAGCTAGTTCATAATTTGCAGAGGAACTTATTAGTTGGAGGACTAAAGCCTGGACAGATCTATGTGCTGTTGGTGGTGAAGGATTTTTTTCTCTGTAGGAAAGCTCTGTGGGATGGAGCCATCCAATACAGTCCTGTATTGGAAGGGAATTTGAGGCATCAGTTGGTTTATTCTTCTATCTCTCATTGGGTTTAGCCTCATCTAAAACGATTGTGGACAAGGGTATATAGTGTAAGTCTGAGGCTAGATTTGAACTCAGATCTTTCTGACAGACACTCAGCCATTTACTAGCTGCACAACCTTAGGCAAGTCATTTAACTTTGTTTCATTTTCCTCATCCACAAAAAGAGCTGGGGAAGGAAATGATAAACAACTCCAGTATCTTTGCCACAAAAACAAACCCAACTCAAATAGGGTCTTACTACACTTATTGATCAACTCACTGACTGATTGCTAGGGTGGACAGATCATTGGTCATGAAGAGTCTGAAAAAAGCCTCAGAACCAGAGTCAAGATTTCTATCTTGATTCTACTCCATCTAATTGTGTATCTATTCCATCACTTCTTTTGGAACCAGATTTCCAGTGTAAAATGATCACCATCAAAGTGGTTTCTAGATCCAACACCCTGGGTTCTAACATTTTTTTGTTCTATGTCCCCTGTATCTCCAATACCCCATGTTCCGAGGTTCCTTCTAGTTCTGACATTCTGTCTCTTCCACTTCTAAAATTTTATGTTTTAAAATTTTTTCCAGTTCTTATAATTATGTCTTAATGCTCCTTCCAGATCTGCTATTCTGATGTTCTGTGTTGTGATATTTTATATTCTAATGTCCCTCCTGGTTCTAACATTTTGTTTTCTAGCTTTCTTTTTTATTTTAACAGTCTGCATTTTTAACATTCTATGCTCTAAGGTCCCTTCCTTTGATACCTAAAGATTGTGCAAGCACAGGCAAGTCATTTAATATCTCAGAATCTCAAGAAGGCCACTCAATACACCTCAGGTGCAGAAGACATATCAGCCTGCACTAATAGACAATTTCCTCATTGAAGCTCTAGGGATCCATATTCCCCAATTGGGTGACCATAAAGAGATTTCAGAGAATCCTTAAAATATTCCAACAATTATATTTCAACAGAATTGATTTCCTTTCTAATCTTGGCATTTTATTATATGCATTTAAAAATGTTGTTCTGAGAAGGCTCCATTTACTTCCCTGACTTGGGAAATCTAGAACCCCCCGAAAAAGTTAAGACCCTCTAATCTCCTTTAATAAAACATAAGTCTAAATGAGATTATTCAGGACACTTTCAATGGTCTTGTGATGAAGAGAGCCATCTACATCCAGAGAGAGTGTAGTGTCCACATTTGCATTATTTTGTTGTTGTTTGTTTGCATTCTATTTTCTTTCTCATTTTTCCTCTGGTTTGATTTGATTTTTCTTGTGCAACAAGATAATTGTATAACTATGTATGCATATATTAGATTTAACATCTATTCCTACCATGTTTAACATGTATTGATTAGGCTACTTGCTATCTAGGGAAGGAGGTAGGGGAAGGGGGGGAATTGGAGCGCAAGGTTTTGCAAGGGTTAATGTTGAAAAATTACCCATGTAATATACTATGACATATTTAACATGTATAAGACTGCTTGCCATCTAGAGGAGGAGGTGGAGGGAGGGAAGGGAAAAGTCGGAACAGAAGTGAGTGCAAGGGATAATGTTGTAAAAAATTACCCAGGCATATGTTCTGTCAATAAAAAGTTATAATTTAAAAAATTATCCATGCATATGTTTTAAAAATAAAAGCATTAAATTTTTTTTAATTAAAAAAATAAAACATAGGTCTAGACAAAACCAAAAAAGTCCTGTTCCATTTTCAGCCTTCTTTAATTCTTTTCTTTTATTCTCAAGGTAAGATATAACCAATATTGCGTATGAACTTGCAACTTTCTCCTTACCCCATCCCTCTTTTATCAAGAGGGACCAGTTCATGTCATTCAGTTTGTGGAGAACCATTGAATGGGAGCAAAAGAATTTTAAGCATTGGGAGTCTCAGCACTGGAGGACTTAGATACACATTTATTAATTACCTAAGAGTGCCAAGTATAAATAGATGGCTAAATAGATAGGTATGTAGGTAGGTAGGTAGATAGATAGGTAGGTAGATAGATAGATAGATAGATAGATAGATAGATAGATAGATAGATAGATAGATAAACAGCTAGGATAAATAGATAGGATAAATAGATAGGATAGATAGATAAACAGCTAGGATGGATAGATAGATAGATAGATAGATAGATAGATAGATAGATAGATAAACAGCTAGAATAAGTAGATAGGATAGATAGATAAACAGCTAGGATAGATAGATAGATGTATGGATAGATAGATAGATGGATAGATAGATGGATAGATAGAGATAGAGATATAAATAAAGGTGAAAACTGTCACTGTTATCAAGGAGCTCCAAGTCTATTGGGAGAGACAACATGTAGACAATTAGGTAAAAGCAAAATGTAAATAAGATTATTGGAAATAATAGAGGGAACACAGTAACATTGAAGTGGGGGGCATCAGGAAGGAATTCTTGGAATATGTGTGATTTCAGCTGCTTCTTAAAGGATTTCCAGGAAGCCAAAAGGGAGAGATGGAGGAGGAATAGAATCCCAGGTATGGGAGACAGCCCAACAAAATGCACCAAGCTGGGAGGTGGCTCGTGCTGAGTTTGAAGGACAGCAAAAAGACCAGTGTCATTTCATTGTAAAGTACATGGAAGGCAATAAAGAATAAAATAGGAAGGGTGCAGGTGGTGAAGGACTTTAAAAGCCAAACAGGAGATTTTACATTTAATCCTGAAAGTAATAGCGAGTCTATTGAATAGAGCTGGAAAATGACCTTCTAGATAGATCATCTAGTCTCTTTATAAGGGAGAACAGGGAGATCCACAGAGGTTGTGACTTGCTCGTGATCAGCCAGGAAGCCAAAGTTGCAGACATGGGATTTAAACTCAAATCCTCTGTCTCTGAATCCAGCCTCTTTTTCCCACCTCTGCCTCAGCAGGTGACCTTGGATGAGTCACTTCCCTGTGAGTAAGGTGATGGCACTGCCCCGGGCTACCCCCTGCTCACAATGCCATGGAGAATGCGGTCATATAACAGTGGCTGGCCTGTTTAATAGTCAGCTTCTGCTGTTCCTGCTCCACAGAGCACAACTACATACTCTGAAAAGCCACTTTGGAGGAGAAACTGTTAGAAGGCTGCTGTCCCTGAAGGCAGTCCCAGGATATGAAAGCTCCAGGGACCATCTAGCCAAAGCCTCTTGTTTTTACTGGAAGGTAAACTGAGGTCCAGAGGGCAAGTGTGATTTACCTCCATGTAAAAACTACAGCATCCACCCAGAATCAGTTTCAAATCAGGCTTCAGATCCTGAGCAAGTCACTCACTATAATTGCCTCATTTCATGGAGATAATAACATCTCCCTCACAGGGGTGCTATGAGGTTCAAATGAAATAATATTTATAAAAAAGGGCTTAGCACAGTGCCTGGCACATAGTCATTGCTATATAAATACTAATTCCCTCACCCTTTGGGCAAGAAAGCAGAAGATCCTTGATTAAGATCTAGAGATCGTCTAGTCCAACTCTCTCATTTTATAGACAAGAGAAAATGAGAGTCAGAGAGCTGATTCAAGGTTACACAGTAATAAGTAGCAGGGCTGAAATTCAAACCCAGATCCCACCTCCAAATCTAGAGTTCTCTCTGCACCAATTCCAAATCCCTCATTGAAGAGAAGGAAACTGAGACCCCAGGGGTGGGAAGAAATGAACAATGATGTATCCACTTAGCTACCTTGATGCCAAAATCTCAATAGTAAGAATAATAATAACTCACATCTCTAGAGTACATTAAGGTTTGCAAAGCACTTTGCATATGTTATCTCACTTTATCTTCCCAACAACCATCGGGAGGTAGATGCTATTGCTATTTTCATTTGGCAATTGAGGAAACTGAGTCTTTTAAGTCTTTTAAGGGTTTAAGTCTTAACACACAGGTTCACTCAGCTAGTAAGTGTCCAAGGCCAGACTTGAATCCAGGTTCTTCTAACTCCAGGTCTAATCTTCTAGCTGCCCCTTATCTAGCTAGTATTTGATTCCCAAGTCCAATGATTCCAACTCCAGAACCCTAAGAGGGGGTATAGGGTAGTGTAAATCCAACTGAATTTAGAGACTGGAAACCTGATGCTGACTAATTATGAAACTTTAAAAAACTTACTTCCCCTCGACAAGCCTCTGTTTCCTCATTTGTAAAATTGGTATAATAGTATTTACACTATTACCCCACCTGGGGGAGATGGAATGAAAGTGATTTCCAAACCGTAACTCATAAAAGAAATGAGTTAATATTATTATTATGAATAATAAATCACCTTTCATACATTCTAGCCGGGGAGAGGAGCATAGCTGAGACAAAGAGAGAATATTTAAATGTTTATTTTCATGGTAACTGGAAGTATAACCAGAATCTCAAGAAGGGATAGATTCCCATGTGTTAGGGTAGCCAGAAGGACTCTCTGGAGCAGATGGTGTCTGAGCGTGGCCTTGAGTACTGGGATAGGTCTGGAGTTGGAGAGAGGAAGGAGGGGGAGGTATCCCAGCTTTGATCAGAGAACCAGTCTCCCTGTTACTCTTATTGATAGTGACAATGCTCTGAACACCCAGGAAGAAGAGAACTAATGTTATAAGAATTAAGGTTTATTTACCTTGACTGAGTTGTACTGGTCTGAGTCCTTAGCTAGGATTCTTAGAATAAATGCTCAGCCCTCTTTCCCTCATTCCCTTTCTTTTAACCCAGTCCTGAAAGCCTGGATGGGCTTCCGGTTTCTAAAATGTTGACCAATGGGATGGCTATCTTTTGAGTGGTTCGGTCCCATCCAATTATGCACATAGGGATGCACAAGTGGTCCGGGTGATTCTGAGGAGCACAAAGGAGTGATTACCCTAGAGAAGAGGTAACTTAGAAGGGGCTGTTTGCTTTGAAGCTGCCACATAGAAAAATGGATTAGACTTTTTCTGCTTGGCCCTGGAAAACCAGGAGTAATAGGGCAGGGGTAGAGAAGTAGAAGGAAGATGCTCATCATCGTCATCAGGGCCATCCCATAATGGAATAAGCCACTTTGAAAATTGGTGAGCCTCCCATCCTTGGAGGTCTTCAAGCAAAGGCCAGGTAGTCATTTCTCAGAGATGTTGTAGAGGAGGCTTCTTGGCCAAGTCTGGATTGAATTCCACGACCTCTGAGTTTCCTTCTAACTCTGATTCTGTGAGTGTGAGTAGTCCTCAAACCCTTTCCCCCATTCATTTAATTTATATGATTTCTTTCCCAATTTCTCATTGATAACCGTGAGGATTAGTATAGTCCCCAGCAAAGATTAATATTTTAATAATAATTTATATCATATTTATTTTATAATATTAATAAATGCATATCAACTGACTAATGAGGAATTGAGTTATTACTGAAGCCCCCCTAACCCACTGATAAGTTCTCTTACCTTTGGAATCTCCTATGAGCAGTCACTGTAAAAAAGGAGAAACTGAGGGAGAACCAGCCTCAGAGTCAGGAAGGGTTGCTTTTGTACACATATTGGTCCTGTACACCTAGGTCAGTCACTTACCCTCTCAATGCCCCTGTCCCTTCCCCCCCTCTCCCCAAGCTGTAACAGAAAGTTTGCCTCCTTTCTAACTTCCCCCTGCACACCTTCTGTTTTGAAGAGTAGGAAACTCCCAGCACAGAAACCTCTGTCAATGCAACTGTGCCATTTTATAGCCAAGAGCGTAGCCCAGAACACAGCTATCAAACATATAGCTGGAACAGAATAAAATTGTAAAATATTTCACAAAATAAATAAAAATCCAACAGAACAAATAATATGAATGTGCGGCTTTCTAAGTCAATATGCAGCCAAGCAGAGATACTAATATAGATGATGAGGGAGGGGTTCAGTTCCTTTTTAATTTGTCACCATTGGCCTAGAACTCTGAAGAGCTGAATGGATTATCCAGAATCCCACAGCCAATATATGTTAGGACAGAGTTCTGTTAGAGAGTTACCTGAGATGCTGGGAGCTTGGGGAGTTTGTTAGGGTGACAATAGCCAGAAAATGCCAGGGGCTGAACTCGAACCCAGAACTTCCTTATTCCAAGACTGGCTCTTTGTATACTCCCCCAGCTATGTCTCCCCTGAACTGGTTCAGTTGTGGAAAAAACAAATAGAAACCAACTCAGTTGGCTTTGAGATCCATCTGCCTGGAGACAGGGGGTTAGATGAGTTAACCTTTCCAAATAACTCCAGGATCTGGTTTTTCTCACAATCTGGAGATCCACAATGTCCCAGAGCCATCTAGAAGAACGGGTCAGTGCCTGAGCCACACCCTGCCAGCTCTTTCAGGTGCTCTGTGCTAAAGGCACCAGCCAGACAAAAGAGAAAGTGCATTTTCTCATCTTGTGCTCTGCTGGGCTGGAACAGACCTGCCGATGATGGGGAGGGATGGAGAGCAATGAAGACGTCAGCAGCATTATTTCAGCGCCCGCACTCACTGTGTAACTGTTATAGATGGCTCTGTCTGCTCAGGAGTTGTTTGTTTGCTCCTGTCTACACTCCCTGGTAATGGGCTTGTGAAAGGCCAGCACCAATGCTCCCGACCTTGGGGAAAGGAGGGAGAGATGAGGGGGTTCTGAGACAGCCAGAACCTACCCGTGGATGAGTCCCTTGGGAAGGACCATCTCTCCCAATCCCAGAGAGGTTTTCACCCTTTGACCCTTGCATACCCTAGGAGGGATGTGGGACAGAGGGGCTTATTTTCATTTTATTGATGAAAAGGCCAAAGCTCTGAGAGCTGTGCAATGATTCAGAACCACAGAATTCCAGAGCTAGAGAGAATTTCAGAGGCCTTTTGACTCCTCCCAACTGATAATAATTTCAGCCTTCCAATTACATTGTATTTACTGTTATCTCTCAGCGCTCTGTACATCGAAGACTGTAAATTTCAGAAAAGGTGGTAGCCTGAATTGTCGCAGGCAGTCAGAAGATCACAAATATCCATGAAATCTCAGATCTACTTCTACCTGTCCCTGCTTAGCAGATCTATTTGTCTGTCGGTTTCTATATCTATCTGCCTATCTATTTATTTTTCTATCTTTCTACCTATCCATCTCTATCTATATATCCGTCTCTCTCTGTTATTTTTTATCTATCCATCCATTTCTCTATCTCTCTCTATTCATCTCTATCTATCCAGCTATCTATATATGTATATATATATACCTATCTATTCATCTATCTAACCATATGCCCATCTATCTTTCTATACATCTATCTCTAGGGATGAAGATATGCATACATGAATATGGACATCTGTGTGTTCTGTATGCAAATGCATGAGCTTTTTTTTTTTTGGTTTTGGTTTTGTCTTATAATCTAAAATATATTGTTTTTCCCAGTTGAATGAAACTCTTGAGGAAAGGGAATGTTTTATTTTTGACTTTGTATTCCCAGGACCTAATAATATTAGTTACCTGGCACACAGGAGGTACTTAATAAATGCTAGTTGATTTATTGATTGTTTTATTGGAAGCCTTTCATTTTATAGATGAGCAAATTGGGATTTAGAAGCCAAACAAATTGCTCAAAGTTATACAGAGAAGGGGATTGAATGCTAGGTCTTAGGATAGAAGTTCCAGGGCATTCTGCCCAACTATGGTACAACATATACTGACTGGAGCAGAACCAAGTCAGTGTCATTTCATGGGATAAATACTTGGGGGAAAGTGAATAAAAAGGGGTCTTCAGTGCCTTTCTTTTCTTACTGTGTCCTCTATCCCTATTCCAGGAGATTCTGGAGTCTTCCCCCACACTTACTCCCACTCCACCCCCCACCCCCCATTACCCATCACTGCACCATAAACTTGGTAACCACTCCACTCTTCTATTCTCTACTCCAAGTCTCATGTCCTTGGAGTGGCTCTTTTCTACTAAGTGACCATGGCTACTAAAAAGAAATGTCCTCTGAAACTACCACTTGGCTTTTCCTTGTTCTCTGAACTTCTTGTCCAAGGGGAACCTCCTAGGGACTTGGAGAGGCCATTTCCCTTCTCCTGTACCTCAATTTCAGGAAAAAAAATCATTTTTAAAGGAATTCTTGAACTCTACATTATCTCTGAGGTTCTTTCTAATGACAAATCCAAGATCCCAAGATCTGACATTTTCTATTCTAAGAGCCCTCCTGCCCCTGATATTCTGTGTTCTAAGAGCCTACCTATCTCTGTCCTCCTGGGTTCTAAGACCTCTCCCAGATCTGACATCCTGTGTTCTAAGGGCCCTCTCAGCTCTGACATCCTGGGTTCTAAGGGCCCTCCCAGCTCTGACCTCCTGGGTTCTGAGGGCCCTCCCAGCTCTGACATCCCAGGTTCTAAGGGCCCTCCCAGCTCTGACCTCCCATGTTCTAAGGGCCCTCCCAGCTCTGTCCTCCTGGGTTCTAAGACCTCTCCCAGCTCTGACATCCCGGGTTCTAAGGGCCATCCCAGCTCTGACATCCCGGGTTCTAAGGGCCATCCCAGCTCTGACCTCCTGGGTTCTAAGGACCATCCTATTTCTGTCGTCCTGAGTTTTAAGACCTCTCCCAGATCTGACATTATGTATTCTGATGGTCCTTCCAATTTTAATACCCCAGCATTGTATTATCATTGTATTATCAATGAATTCTTATTGGAGACAATAAACTTTATATGAAAGATTTACAGCCATGAGTTAGAGGCTTTCTCCCAGGTGCCAGATGTTAGGGAAACTCAGAGGGTCACAGCCCAGATGTGGTGGTCACAACTGGAGCTGTTTAGAGTGCTGAGGAAGAAGGAGAAATTTGTAAAGCCCATCCCAAATACCTGCTTCTTCTCCTTTTCCCTGTGACTCCATTGGACCCCGAGAACTGTGGGTACAAAGCACATCTGTTTTAAGGAAGGAGAGAAAAGGGAGAGAAGGAAACAGATGAAAAGAAGGAGTGGAGAGGGAGGAGGAAGATGAGGAAAAGAGAGGAGAGAAGAGGGAAGAGAAGGAATTAAGAGGAAAAGGAGGGGGAAGAGAAAAGGAGAAAAGAGTCAATGGAAAGAAAGAGGAAAGTCATCAATCCACAAGCACCTACTATGGGCCAGGCACTAGGGATTCAAGATCAATAATAAAACATACTTTATTCTCAAGTATATTAAAAAGAAGACAAAGAAGCAAAAAGGGAAAAGTTAGGAGAGAAGGAGAAGGGGAGAGCCAAAGAATATGATGGAGAACATGGAAGAAATTTTCAAAAAAAGCAAGAGGAGAAAAGAACCAAGATTTTCTCATTCCCTCTTTACTTCCTCCATCCCCTCTATGAGAACAATGAATCTGACCCCCTAATTTCAGAGGGAAATTGGGACTTGAGAATGAAGGGGTTATGAGGGAAACAGGGGAGCAGCTGATTAAGAAGCCTGAGGATGAGGGTAAGGTACCAAGATGAAAAATATGGGACAAGAACTGTCCCTGAAGTCTTGAGTGGCAAAGCAGCTAATCCCCGAAGGCCAAGTGCCTTGGACTAGGTGACCCTCATGGGTCCAGCCAGGAGCTGAATCAGAGGAAGAACTAAATGAAATGGAGCCTTTTAGAATCAGTGCTAGTCAAGGGTGCCCATACGCCTGGCTCCCCTTCTCCCAAGAGCCTCTCTAATGACCTTGGCCCCAACCCTCCATCTCCATCTCAGTGGGTAAACAGACACTAATAGCTTGAGCCAAGAAGGCTAGGAGCTTAATTGATTAATGTTGGTAAAATGTTTTGACATCCCCAGATACGAAGTGCTGGATAAAGGTGAAATATTAATACATATAATATATAATTATGATGTGCTGCTGGCCTGGTAACTTGTTTAAATAATTATACTTGCTGGGAGCTAATCTTGATAAGTGGGATGGGCTGTATTTGTGAACTTCTCTCAGAAGCCGGCTTCTAATCCTGAACAATAAGGAGTCTGGTCTGGTCATTGGGTGGATCACATTCCAACAATTTAAACAGCTAGCTTGTACAGGGATTAGAGAGCTTGACCTGGATGTTGGGAAGTCACAAATTCAAATCTGACCTCAGATATTCCTAGCTGTGTGGCTCTGGGCAAGTCACTTCACTTCTGTTTGCCTCAGTTTCCTAACCTGTAATCGGACATGATAATAGCACCTTCCTCAAAGAATTGTTGTGAGGATCAAGTGAGATCATTCTCAGTGTTTAGCAAAGTTCCTGGCACATAATAAGCTAGGCTATCTAAACGTTAGCTATTATAATTATTAGCTTAGCACTCCTGGCTGATTGGATGGGAGAGGATGGTGAAGACAAGAGGTTATGGCTGGTTTTTCCCAAGGAGAAGTGAGAGAAGGGACGATTTGGGCAAATCTCCAAAGCTCCACTAAAAGCTTGTATTCTGTGTCTTGCAGCCATGTGACGATACTGAGAGAATGACAGGGCTCTAAGGAAGCAACATGTTGCAATGGAAAAATCACTGGGCATGGAGTCAAACATTTGATACCTATGTCAGTCTGGGAAAGTCACTTGGGCCACAGTTTGCTTATCTATAAAAGGATGGGGTTGAATGAGTCAGATGATCTGGAAGTCAGGATCCCTGATGCCCTGTCTTGCTGAAGACTAAATCTTGCCCAGTTTCTCAGGGGAACACTCTTTCTGGCAGGACCTTCCAAGCTGGAAGGGCTTCAAGAATGGACCTCACCACAGGACCATATGCCCTTCATCCCAAGACCAGCCCATCTAAAGCAGGGAAAAGCTCATCACCAGATGCTTGGCTCGAGGTGATGGATTTTATTTTTTTGGAGAGAGCAAATCGTGAAACTATTGGCAAGATGTGAGAGGTTCTCACACACTGTGCTGATAGAGTATCCATACCCTTGAAATCACACCTCCTTCAGCATTAGAAATATTCCAATGGCGCTGTGATCTCACCAATGTAAGCATCCCTTTCAACTACATAGCATTACCTACTAAGTATCAGGCATTGTGCCATTGTTTATACAAAGGCAAATGAAGCTGTCCCTCTCTTCAAGGAACTTATATTCTTTTTTTTTTTCCTGAGGCAATTGGAGTTAAGTGACTTGCCCAGGGTCATACAGCTAGGAAGTATTAAATGTCTGAGGCAGATTTGAACTCAGGTCCTCCTGACTTCAGGGCTGGTGCTCTAACCACTATGCCACCTAGCTACCCCAAGGAACTTATATTCTTGGGGGAAAGACAACATGTATTCATTTAAATATATGAGAAATCTATTGATACAAAAAATATCATTTGAAAGGAAAGTCATACTAAGAAAGACCTCATGAAAGAATGAATGAATGAATAACTCCAAAAGTATATGTTCAGCCCTGGGTATGTGTGCAAGCATTATGCTAATCTCATATATGATGTGGGGATCTTTAAGAAAACAATGACATTGAAGTAAATATTCCTCAAGTGACCTTTCAAAGGATGGATGAGTGTGAGAGGAAGATCTGGCCAGAAGAAATTAGGAGAGTTGAGCATTTGAGATATATGAGGAAGATGGACTGTCAGTAGCAAAGGGACAGAGGAAGGAAAGCATGAGCTGTGTTCAGGGAATAGGAAATAGTCCAATTTGCCTAAAATGTAGGATATGTGAAGAGAAGTAAAACCGGAAGATAGGTTGGGATCATGCTAGGAAGAACCTAGACTGAGGGGTAGACAATAGGGAGCCAAGGAAAGTTTTTGAGCAAAAGACTCCTGTGTGATATACAGGTCTTCTAGACCCCAGCTTCTTAACTGTGGTTCATGACCCCATATGAAGTCTTGTGGTTGAATAATGGGGTTGCAAAATTATGATTTATTACCAGTAAATGTTTGATATGTGTATCTATTTTACAAACCTATATACTTGGGATTGCATAAAAATTTCTCTGGAGAAAAGGGGTGGCAAATGGAAAAAGATTAAAAAGCTCTATTCTAGACCTTGAGCAAAGCTAGGAGCACCATAGTACATAGAGTACTGGAGTCAGGAAGATTCATCTTCATGAGTTCAAATCCTGCCTCAGATGCTTACTAAATTGCAACTCTGGGCAAGTCACTTAACCCTGTTTATCTCAGCTTTCTTGTCTATAAACTGATCAGGAAGGGAAAAATTAAATCACCCCTGTATTTCTACCAAGAAAACCTCAAATAGAATCACTGAGAGTTAGAAATGACTGAAAAAGCTCAGCAGCAACAAAGCAGACCTTGGGATCTATGTTCTGCCTCTAGCTCAAGACACCAGGATTGACAGCTGACCTCACCAGCAAAGCTGATGGACTAACCTTGGGAGAGGGGCATCCTTGACTGTGATCTGGGCTTTAGAAGAACCAGGTCAAAGGTCATGGGGGCATGAGGGAAGGGCCAGTGGCTATGAGAATTGTCATGTAGGAGAGAAAATGAAGGGAGTAGCAGCCTAGTGTATTGGAAAGAGCAGCAACTCCAGAGTAAGAGAACCATGATTTAAATCCTCTCTAGTCATTTTCCTTTTGTAGTCCCTAGATATTGTCTTGATAAATCTGTGTTCAGGCCAAGCCCTGAGCAAAACCTAGTCTAGAAGGAAAACCCTGCTCAGTCTCAGCTGAAAGCAACAGGAAGGGACGCATGGGCTGCTTAGCTTCCAGGACAGGAACTCTGGGGTCTTTGCCAGGGGGATTGTTGCTTAATGGACTTCAAGGCTGGGCCTTCCAGGCAGAGAGGCCAAGGGCAGCCCTGGTGCTGGCGGGAGGAGAGCTTGGTCCAGGTTGATTAATGGGGAGCCGGCTCTCAACATGGGCCCTAAATGGAGTCATGACTCAATTTTGCTGCTGCAGCATAAGAGGATAATGAAATGGGAAGGGGCGGGGGTGGAGGAGGCCAGGCTCTCCATGGGGAGAAGCGTGCAGTGGGAACTGGACTCTTCCCACAATGCCTAGTCCCAGGAATCACCTACAGTCCCCAGTGGTGAATAGGACTCCCCTTTCTGTGATTGCAAATAAAGTTTCCTTATCTTCTTTAGCCAGCTGGCTTTCTTTTGTATGTTTGTGTTGAGGGAGGAAACTGGAGGGGGGGCACTCAGGGCAGTGCCTCCCCCTCTCACACTCCTCCCATTCCTTGCTCAGTATCCCTCTGTAGGATCGAAGATTTAGAGCTGAAAAGGGCCTTAGAGGCTATTGAGCGAAACTTCGTTCATTTATGTTCAGTCATTTTCAGTCACGCCTTATGCTCTGTGACCCCATTTCGGATTTTCTTGGCAGAGATACTGGAGTGATTTGCCATTTTCTTCTCCAGCTCATTTTATAGCTGAGGAAACTGAGGCAGACAGCGGAAAGTGACACACAACTTGTAAGGGTTAAGGGGTGAGATTTTAACTTGGGTGTCCATCCAACCCTTGTTGAGGCTCCTAGGGTGTGGTATCAGGGGATTGGGAGCCAGGACTCCTAGGCTGGTACCTAACACCATCATTGGCTTATTGAACCCTCCCGGGCAATTCACCAGACCCCTCTATCTCTGTAGTCACATTTTATCTGAATTACACCTGTGCTGGCTTGGATTTACTGCTTCCTCCCACTTCTATGACTTCCTCTTCCCCACCCTGCCTTACTTAGTCTTAAGGGCAAATTGATTGGACCATTATTTCCCACCTCCTTGCACTTACCAATAAAATCCCAAGTCCATTCCTGATCTCCTTCAGCATTTACAAAGAATCAGGTCAACAAGGGCAATGGAATGACTGGGGACTCCCTAAAAATAGTTTATCCCATAGTTGCCCAATCTGAGAGCAGGAACATTGTCTTGGTCATCAGATTAAAAACTCCCACAAATCAGGAATTATTTTTTACTGAATTGAAGTAGGGACTATGTTCCCCTTATCAAATTGAGGGCTTCCTGAGGCCAGAGACTGTTTCCCCCCAAACAATTTGACTGAAATCCTCCTGATACTAGGGACTATTTATCTCTTATCAGATTGGAGGTCCCCAAGTTTAAAGACTGTGTTTTCCCCATCAGACTGTGGTCTTCCTGAAGATAAGAACCATGTTTCCCCCATCAAATTTGGGGCCCCCTAAAATCAGGGACTCTTTTCTCCATCAAACTGGAGACCTCCTAAGGACCGGGACTATCTCCCTCATCAGAATAAACACTTTCCAAGCCTATGTAACTATATATCCCCCCTCAGCTTATGGGCTTCCTGAGTCAGATACTGTCTCCACTCTCCATATTCACTCAGGTACCAAGGACAGCGCTTTCCTCCCAAAGACACCATGCAGGATGAGCACAGGGCTGCCCTTCTTAGCCACTTCTGCAGAGCCACCTGGCCATCTCCCAGGCCCCACCCCTCATCCCCTTCTGAGCCTCTAACAGGCTGCTGAACACACATCAGCGCTAATTAGAGGTGCGGCCGATAAGTGTTTCTTCCCATTTATGCAAATCAGTGAGGTAAGAGGCATATAATTAAGTGTTTGTACTTTAATACAGTGTGCTAGGAAGGAAGATGAATTTTAATTACTTAGGCTTAATTGAATGGTCTGCGTGTTAATGTCCCCTTTACTTAGCATCCACACAGGTTGCTTTCCACCCACCTGGCACGGGGCCTCTCCTAAGGAAAGCTGGATCTACATTTGAGAGGGACAGCTCCCCTTGATTGTAGTCCTGCTGGAAGCCCACCTTGGCTGGCCTCTTCTCCATCACAGACCTTTCTGCTGGCTCAGAATCTCATCAGCCTCTTCTTTTATGATCCGGCCCATGCTGACATGGGGAGAGGGGTGCAGCACAAACAGGGAGGAAAACCATATGTCCCCGTCCTGTATACACACACACACACACACACACACACACACACACACACACACATATATACATAAACTTATGCATATACTTAATATAAAAATGCAGCCAGTTGGTACAGTACAGAGAATGCCAGGTCTGGAGTTAGGAAGACTGGAGTTGACCTTTATTGGCTGTGAGACTCTGGGCAAGTCCCTTCACTCTGCCTCAATTTTCTTCTCAACTGTAAAATTATTTGGAGGAGGAAATGACAAACCACTCCAGGGTCTTTGCCAAGAAAATACCACATGAAGAGTCAGACATGACTGAAATAACTGAATAATAACACAGATTGTCCTATAAATCTTACAAAGGCGGGGAAGCTAGGTGGCGCAGTGGATAAAGCACCAGCTCTGAAGTCAGGAGAACCTGAGTTCAAATCTGGACTCAGACACTTAACACTTCCTGGCTGTGTGACCCTGGGCAAGTCACTTAACCCCAATTGCCTCAGCAAGCAATCTTACAAAGGTTTCAAGCAAACTTAAGACTTTGAGAACACTCTGTTACTAGATACATGTATCCAACATATACATACATGTATCCATATCCATATATTCACACATAGATACATTCTATCTAGACTTACACTCTATATATGCATATAATGTGTATTTGTCTATTATTATTATTATTATTATTATTACTAAATGTTCACATAGAATTGAGAGAGATCTGCTTGCAGAGAACTTCTTGAGGTGAGGGTCTATATCTACCCCCTTCAAAAGGGAAGAT
This sequence comes from Sminthopsis crassicaudata, assembly GCF_048593235.1. Lineage (NCBI taxonomy): Eukaryota > Metazoa > Chordata > Mammalia > Dasyuromorphia > Dasyuridae > Sminthopsis > Sminthopsis crassicaudata. Next base: position 613,610,843 of record NC_133619.1, on the reverse strand, counting down.
TCTGAGAACACCTCCCATTAGATTTCAGTGTCCTCTTCCCCAGAAGGATTCCATAAATCCTATTGGATTAGGGGCTCACTGAGGACAGATTCTATTATCTCCAGGTTTTCTAACTCCCAAATTCAGCCTTGTATCCCTTGTATCATGCCCTTTGCCTAAAACCTCTCAAGATGCTTGAGTAACATTGTTAACAGTCATCTGTGGAGCTGGGCATATAGTAGGTGCTTAATGAATGTTTATTGATTGATTCATTGTTAAAAAAGTTTTTCTTCCTGGAACCCACAATTGTCTATTTCCCAGGCTGAATAACCTCACTTTCTTTTGTTTCCTGTGTACGTGATGAATTAGTCACCAAGGATTGGTTTTCAGTTTTCTGTTTGCTCAACCCAGTTATAATTTCTTTCAGGTTTTTTGTTGCACAGTTGTTTTCAGTCACGTCCAACTCTTGGTGACCCCATTTGGGGTTTTCTTGGTACAGATACTGGAACGTGTTATTTTCTTCTCTAGCTCATTTTTCAGATGAGGAAACTGAGGTAAATAGGGTTAAGTGACTTACTCAGGGTCACACAGCTAGTGTTTGAGGATGGATTTGAACTCATAAAGATGAATCTTCCTGACTCCAGCCTGGTGCTTTATCAACTACTACATCTAGCCACTCACTTTTGAAGTTAAATAACTCATATGGCAAATCTTTGTGCTTGATGTTTTGATAGAAAGGGAATCTGAAGTCAGAGAACCTGAGTTTGACTCGTAGCTCTACATAATTGTATACCACTGGGAAACATACATCATCTTAATGAGCCTGAATTTCCACTAGGAAAATAGTTTCACCTCCCCTACCCCAGCTTCAATTTTTGTATCCCTAAAATGGGAGTGTGGTGGGGAATAATCCTTCTACTCAGCTGCCAAAGTGATTTTCTTAAAGCAAAGGTCTTCCTAAGCTTTCCCCTTATGACAATGGTCCTCTTTTACCATTAGGATCAAATATAATATCTTCTGTTTGGAATTGAAAAATTTCCACTATCATCTCATTTTTCTTTCTTTACTCTTCTTCTATGGTCGGAATGGGAGAAAACAACTACTATTTATTACCGACACTGTGCTAAGTGCTTTACAAACATGATCTCATTGGAGCTACTGGCTATTCCTCACTTCTGATACTTTGCTTCTTATCTCTGTGCCTTTGGGCTGGCTATCATAGCCCATTCCTTGAATGCTTTTCCTCCTAACTTCAGCTTCTTTCTATCCCTGACGTTGTTTAAGAATCAGCTCAGATATGTGAACTGTTCTAACCATTCTGAAAAGTAATTTGAAACTCTGCCCAAAAAGCTATTAAACTGTGCATACCCTCTGACCCAACAATACTGCCACTAGGTCTGCAGCCCAATTGAGATCAAAAAAGAGGAAAATGACCCATATGTACAAAAATATTAATAGCAGCTCTTTTGTGGTGGCAAAGAATTGGAAATTGAGAGGATACCCATCAACTGGGGAATGGCTGAGAAAATAATGGGATGTGAATGTGATGGAAAACTTGCAATAAAGAAGGGGACAGCCTCAGAAAAACCTAGTAAAACTCATCTGAACTGATGCAGAGTAGAATGAGTAAAAAGAGGAAGATAATTTACACATTAGCAGCAATTTTGTAAGCTAAACAATTGTGAAAGACTTCGAAATTATGATCAGCACAAGGTTTCATCCCAATTCCAAAGACTCGTGATAAAATGTGCTTTCCACTTTCAGAGAGCCGATGGACTCAGACAGAGTATAGGTTGAAGATTATATTTTCTTCTCTTTCTTTTTCTTTATTGTTCTTAGACATGGCTAACGTGGGACTTTGTTTTGCATGACTATATATATTTACAATAAGTTGTCTTTTTCCTGCCTTGTCAATGAATGGAGGAGGGGGGAAGGAAAGAAAGAATTTGTAATGGAAAATAAAGTTAAATCGAATTCAGGAAGGAAAAAAATCTACTTAAAAACCACCTTTTATAAGTAGTCTTTCCTACTTTCACCACTTACTGTTACTTTCTCCTTCAAGATTATCTTGTGTGAGACATGCGTGTGAATATGTGTATGTTTGTGTATGTGTGTGTATATATATGCATATATCATATACCACCTATACATTTATATACACACATACATATTCACATACATACATATTCCCTCTCCCTTCCCTTCACTGTTCCAAAAATGTAAACTCTTAGAAGGTAGACACTATGTTCTATTGTGTTCTAAGACTTTCCTGGTTCTGATATTCTCTGTTCTAAGGGCCCTCTTATCTCTGGCACTTCCTGTTCCAAAGTCCCCAGTTTTGACATTCAGTGGCCTAAGATCTGTCCAGCTCTGATACTCAATGTTTTTTGTTTGTTTGTCTGTCTGTTTGTTTGTTTGTTTTTTTCCTGAGACAATTGGGGTTAAGTGACTTGTCCAGGGTCACACAGCCAGGAAGTGTTAAGTGTCTTGAACTCAAGTCCTCCTGACTTCAGGGCTGGTGCTCTATCTACTGCACTTCCTAGCTGCCCCCTGATACTCAATATTTTAAGGCCTGTCTAAGAAATGATGTGTTCTCTTTGAAAAGTCCTTCCATCTGACATAGTCAATGGAACAGTGGATAGAAAGTTGTATCTAAGTCCAGGAGACTTCAGTTTCAGGATGCATTGGACATCCTGAGATACTTGCTATGTGACTCTGGGCAAATCATTTCATTTCTGTCTATCTGTCTCTTCATTTCTAAAATAAGGATACTAATAACACCTTCCTCCCAGTGCTATTGTGAAGATAAAATGAGAGAATACTTATAAAGTGCTTCCTGATCCTTAAATCACCACATAAATGCTAGTCATTATTATCAATATTATTATTATCATTGTACCTTCTGTGCCTAGCATGGTGTTTATGGGACAGTAGGTTAAATGTTTGCTACTTAACTGATGATTGAAGAGAAATTCATAAAACAAAACTATAGGATGCTAAAGTCTAGTGAACTGTTATTACCATATTTTAGGCCATATCCACAATTATTTAAGGGAGTTCATCATAGAAGGGAGAAGGATCAGAGCACCTGGGTTCAAATCAAGCTCTACCAATTACTCATCTTCAGCCTCATCCCATTCAATGAACCCCATCTATAAATAACATGGTTCCTAAGGCTCTTTACTACTCTCAATCTCCAATTTTCTGAATCCCCCAATCTCTCTGCTCTATCCGTAATTCATGCCCAACTCATTTTCTCACTGCCCCCCACTTCATTCTAGCTCTCCTGCTTTTATTGCTCTCTATGCTTTTCTAAGCACTAATCCCCATCTTTAAGAGCCAACTCAAGTCTCTCCTTTTCCAGGAAACCTGCCCACTGGGCTCTCCGTATACCATCCCTCCCACCTCAGGATTCTCTTGGCATTTATCATTTGTCCTACTCATTTGGCAATTAATCATGGACTGCTCAGAGACATCTCTTGTTCTCTTGTATTCAGCTATTATTTCTCCTCAATATTGCCATTTAACTTCTCTCTTGTTTATATCTTGTCTTCTGAACTGAGTGTTGAGGTCCTTAAAGAAAGAGACTCTGTGTTGTACTGTGCTTTCTTATATGACCCACCAGACAAGAGTTTAGCCACAGTAAGTGCTTTATAAGTGTTGAATAAATTAAAGATACAGTCCCTGCCCTCAAAGTATCACGGAATGTCTGGCCTGGAACCTTTAGAACATAGACTATTAAAGGTGAAAGGAACTATAGGAAATTATATCAGAATTGGCAGGGACCTTAAGATACAGAATGTCAGAGCTGGAAGAGCTTTAGAACAGACTTCAGAGCTTAAAGCACAAAATGTCAGCTCTGGAAAAGACCTTACAACATGGAATGTCAGAGCTGGAAAAGACCTTAGAACATGTAATGTCAGATCTAGAAGGGGTCTTAGATTACAGAATGTGAGATCTAGAAGGGGTCTTAGATTATAGAATGTCAGATCTGAAAAAGACCTTAGAATATGGAATGCCAGAGCCAGGAGAATCCTTAGAACATAGATTTTTAGAACTGGAAAATACCTCTGAGGATATCTAGTCTAACATCTTTCCCAATGCACATATGCCTCCATCTGTTAGTCCTCCAACCTCTTTTTGGCCATTTTCAATGAAGACAAGCTCCTGGTGTTGCAGCCCTGAGACAGGAAGAGTATGCTTGAAAATAAACTCTTTCTAGTATTCTGGCTCTGCTTTACCTTTTATCACTGCTTACTTTCTTGTCTGAGCTTCAGAGTCCCCAAGAAAAGGCTGAGGCAGCAGTTTGCTCTCTGAAAAGCTTTACCAAGCACCCTGTCCATTCAAAAGGAGGAAACACATTGGAAGCATAAATACTAACCTGCCCAAGGATATCGTAAAATATATTGCTGAGGGTTAAAGTTCATCTAAAATGTGAGCAATGGAAAAAAGAAGCACATGTTTTACCAATAAGCTTCAAACTCATGTGTAAAGAGCTTTACTTTGGGAATAATCTATATTCCATCCTTTCAGTGATAGTTTGGCAAAGTTTGTACTGTGTGCCTAGCACTGAGTCAAACACTCTGGTGGGGCTTAAAATAAGCATTTGAAAATAATAGATGGGTAGCCAGCTGGCCACAAAACCAGGAAAACCTGGGTTCAAGTCCATCCCTTATGCATACTGGATGTATAACTTACCCTAGGTAAATTTTTTGTTTTTGTTTTTGTTTGTTTCATTTTTTAAAATTTCCTAATGCCCCAAATAACTCTTTTAAAACCAAAGCTCATAAGATCACATCTGTATCAGCAGAGGGGGTGTCCTTCCTAAGGAAGTTTTCTATACCAAAGAAATCACAGGCCCAGTCCCCATCCTTGTTCCTGTCTGGGCAGCAGCTTTGTCCCAATTCAAAGACTTTAAAAGAACTTTTCCTCTGAGATGATCTCCAATTTATCTTTGTCTGTATCTTGTTTGTACAATACTATTTGCATGTTGTCTCTCCCATAAAACGCCAAGTTTCTTGAGGGGAGAGATATTTTTTGCCTTTCTTTGTATCTCAAAGACTTAATATAGTAGGTACTTAATAAATGCTTGGTCACTTGATTTAGAAATAGGGATATTTAGTCTGAAAAGGAGTGAGACATGATAGCTATATTCAAGTATTTCACAAACTTCTAGATTTAGACTTGGGTGATGGGAGAACCTTAGAGATCATTTAATTTATTCTCCTCATTTCGTAGATGAGCAAAGGATCTGAACCAAGGCCACACAAATAAATTGTGGCAGAGGCTGGAATGAGTGAGGTCTTCTGACCCAGAATACAGTGCTCTTATGTCTTTCCTGAGATTGTCTCCTGAAGGGGGGAATTATCCTTGTTCTACTCAGCCCCTAGAGGGCAAAACCAGGCTCAAGAGGGGGAAGATACAAAGTCAATTTAGACCCCCCCAAACTCACTAACAATTAAACTTCCCCAAAAATCTTCTTTAAAAGTAGTGAGTTCCCCAACACTGAAGATCTTCAAGCTTCTTTTCGAATGCCATAAAGTGGATTCCTCTCAATTGCAATGTGGATTAGAAGTGAGTTTTCACTGGACTGGTTTTTCCCCTAACTCTAATGGATAATGATTGTCAGAAGGTGGCAAATGTCCATAGCAAGGCCAGAATGGCAGAAGAGACTGGTTGTGGAGACCAGCTGGCAGGATTGCAAGGGATGGAGAGGAGGATGGCCTGTCTGGAGCCAACAGACCATACATAAGAGGAGTGGAAGCCAGCAGATGGAGGATCTTCCCTGCTTGGCTGAAGAGTTTCAGCTTCATCAGTTCAGAGAAACTTGCAATTGGAAGAAACTGTAAGAGTTTTTCCAGTCCATGCTCCTGCCCAGGGCAATAATCTGTTCTTGAGCATCCTGGGGCAGGGGGTCATCCAGTCTTTATATGAAAAATAAAATGGGTATCTTTAGTTATCATGGCAATCAATTTCCTTTGGGGATTGATCTGGGAAGTTTTTTCCTTATTTTGATCTCAAATCTGTCTTTTGTAACATGTCCTACCATCAATTCTGGGGCCGCTCTCTAGAGCTGGCCCCCTCTTTGTTTACTGATTCCTTTTGTTTTTATACCATCATAAAAAAGTTATGAAATCATTTCTAAATTCCCTCCACAAAGTCTAGAGAGGAAAGGGTTAGTCTCCAGGTAGCTCCCAAACCCAGAAGCAATAACTATCCAAGGATATTAAAACTGCACACTTGGCTCTACCCTGTGATCTGTCCAGTCTGGGCAACTTCCTCTGATGGGGGATGAAAGCGTTATCCCTATGTACAGTAGGTGTGGTGGTACAGTAATTTCAGTCACGATCTAAGCCCATTTGAGGTTTTCTTGGCAGAGATGATGGCATTTCCTTCTCCATCTCTTTTTATGGATAAAGAAACTGAGGCACACAAAGTTAAGTGACTTGTCCAGGGTCACACAGATCTATCTAAGGTCACATTTGAACGCCGCTCTTCCCTTGGTGCTCTGTCCATGGTGCTGTCTAGCCACCCTGCCACAGAAGTGGTTAGGATTTTAACTCAAGTCCCATTCAAGACTGACAGGTCCGGTTCTTTGTGCCCTGTGGCACCACCTAGTGGCGCCAGCTTAGAGCATAGAATGCCAGAGATGGGGAAGCTCTTCGGACACAGAATGTGAGAAAGAGAAAGGGCCTGAGAGAATGTGTCATTTCCAAGCTGGAATGGAGCCTTAGGTCTGTGATCGCTGCTATGGTCAGACCACATGGTCTCCACCACTCCCTTAATTTAATAACCTTCACTGTCTTGCTCTCAGTGGCCAAAAAGACTGAATTTGATTTTTAAGCAATCATGTTCTTCTCTTGACTCATGATGAATGAATTCTTTTACATCTCTTTCATAGGAACATCAGTGAAACTGATCCTCACTCCTTCTGTACTTAGGGAATTAATATTCTAGAAGTAAAAGAAGAACTTGTATTTGTTCCACTTTGATATTGTCTTATTGTTTTCATTTACTATTTCAACCTTTCTTGATCTTTTTGAAATTTGACTATCATCCACTGTCTCAGCTCCTCCTATCTCCCAGAAATATATTGACCACAAATTGGATCAGCAAACATTCTGTGGCTTGAGCTAAAAACATTGATTTTTTTTTTTAAATGTTGAAGCAATCTGATTTGTTCTATTTTACAGTGTGGAGTAAAGGCCTGGAGTTCATAAGATGCAGTATTTCCTAAAATATAATAATGTCTAATATATTCCTGAACAATGGAACCATAACAGGTGGCTATGAATATCTCTAGAGTCAGAGAATGTTAGAGCTGGAGGGGTCTTGGAACATGGACTGGAAAAACTCTACAGTTTCTTCCAACTGCAAGGCTGGAAGGGCCCTTAGAACAGAGAATGTTAGAGATAGGAAGGCCTTAAAACATGGAATGTTAGGGTTTAAAGGGACTTTAGAATTTAGAATGTTAGAACTAGGAGGGCCTTTTGAATAGAGAATGTCAGAGCTGGGCAGGCCCTTAGAACCCAGGAGGTCAGAGCTGGAAGGGCCCTTAGAACCCAGAAGGTCAGAGTGGGAGGGCCCTTAGAACCCAGGATGTCAGAGCTGGGAGGGCCCTTAGAACGTGGGATGTCAGAGCTGGAAGGGCCCTTAGAACGTGGGATGTCAGAGCTGGGAGGGCCCTTAGAACCCAGGAGGTCAGAGCTGGGAGGATCCTTAGAACCCAGGAGGTCAGAGCTGGGAGGGCCCTTAGAACCCGGGATGTCAGAGCTGGGAGGCCCTTGGAACACAGAATGTTAGAGTTGGCAGGGCCCTTAGAACACAGGATATCAGAGCAAGGAGGGCCTTTAGAATCTAGAATGTCAGAGGAAGGAAGAATTCTTGATCCCATTTATTCTAATCCAGAGATTTGACATGACTCATTCTCTGTCAATGAACAGGATTGATTTCCAGGTTTATGTTCTTTCTGTTTGATTTAAGGACAATCAAATTCTTCCTTCCTAAGAAAGTTGATTGGTTTCCCTTTTGGAGAAAGTACCTTAGACTGAATAGCTTGTGGGAGGGATCCAAGTTGGTGATCCTTATATCTTTATTTATTGATTTCTCTCTAGTTTGGGAGCATCAGAAGAGTTGTCCTCTCTAGTCCCAACAGAGTAAAGTTGGAAGCAGTCTCATAACTTTAAGAAAAAATCATTTCCCATTCTAGGTCATGATTTCCACTTCTCATATCTGTCCTTCAGTTCTGGTAAAGGTTACCCAAAATGCTCGCAGGATTTTTAGAAGGAAGAGGAAAAATCCTCCCCTCTCCCAATCTAATAACTTGGTTCTAGCTAGTCAAAGTGCTGGCCACCAGAAGCTCCTTTTCTTTTTGTTCACATCCTGGGTTCAAACCTACTTGACCAATCTTATATTGTTCTACTTCCTTACAAACATTATTCTAGTCAATTCATGAATTCAAGAATTCTAGCCCAAGCTTAACTGTTTAGTATTTTCCAATCTGGTCCTTACTCTCCCACCTCCATGCATTTGCTCAATCTGTCTACCATGTCTGGAGCATACCATCCTCTCCTTACTACTTGTTTTAAACAGAAGAATTACAGAATATAGAAAGAGTTCCATTTTACAGTCAGAAAAATGAAGGCCTCAAAAAGTTGAAAGACAAAACAGAAAATAGTCTACCTCTCAGACCTGTGGAGGAGGAAGGAATTTATGACCAGAAGAAAACTAGAGATCATTATTGATCACAAAACAGAAGATTTTGATTACATCAAACTAAAAAGTTTCTGTACAAATAATACTAATGCAAACAAGATTAGAAGGGAAGTAACAAATTGGGAGAATATTTTTAAAGTTAAAGGTTCTGACAAAGGTCTCATTTCCAAAATATATAGAGAACTAACCCTAATTTATAAGAAATCAAACCATTCTCCAATTGATAAATGGTCAAAGGATATGAACAGACAATTCTCAGATGATGAAATTGAAATATATCCACTCATATGAAAGTGTTCCAAATCACTACTGATCAGAGAAATGCAAATTAAGACTACTCTGAGATACCACTACACACCTGTCAGATTGGCTAAGATGACAGGAACAAATAATGATGAATGTTGGAGGGGATGTGGGAAAACTGGGACACTGATACATTGTTGGTGGAGTTGTGAAAGAATCCGGCCATTCTGGAGAGCAATTTGGAACTATGCCCAAAAAGTTGTCAAACTGTGCATACCCTTTGACCCAGCATTGCTGCTATTGGGCTTATATCCCAAAGAAATACTAAAGAAGGGAAAGGGACCTGTATGTGCCAAAATGTTTGTGGCAGCCCTTTTTGTTGTAGCTAGAAACTAGAAAATGAATGGATGTCCATCAATTGGAGAATGGTTGGGTAAATTATGATATATGAAGGTTATGAAATATTATTGCTCTGTAAGAAATGACCAGCAGGAGGAATACAGAGAGGCTTGGAGAGATTTACATGAACTGATGCTGAGTGAAACGAGCAGAACCAGAAGATCGCTGTACACTTCAATGTTGTATGAAGATGTATTCTGATGGAAGTGGAAATCTTCAACATAAAGAAGATCCAACTCACTTCCAGTTGATCAATGATGGACAGAAATAACTACACCCAGAGAAGGAACACTGGGAAGTGAATGTAAATTGTTAGCACTACTGTCTATCTACCCAGGTTACTTATACCTTCGGAAGCTAATAGTTAATGTGCAACAAGAAAATGGTATTTACACACATATATTGTATCTAGGTTATATTGTAACACATGTAAAATGTATGAGATTGCCTGTCATGGGGGGGGAGGGAGTGGAGAGATGGGGGATAATTTGGAAAAAATGAATACAAGGGATAATGTTATAAGAAATAAATAAATAATAAAGATAATAACTGCTTTCAAAAAAAAATAAACTAATAGAAACTGAAAAAAAAAAGTTGAAAGACAATCTCACAGATAGCCATAGAGTCAGAAATATAAGCAATAACTCTTCTTCGTTCAAGGTCCACCTTAAGGAGTTATCCTCTGTAAAGCCTGCTCTGACTCTTCAGATATAAGGAATCTCTCCAATTTCAAATTTCCCTAGATCTATTTGTTCCCATAAGTCTCTACCTCATATTGAACAAATCAGTATTATCTGCTCCCCATCTCTCCCCCACTTTGAATAGTAAACTGCCTGAGGGCAGCCTGTGTCAGAAGCAAGATTTGAACTCTTGGCTTTCTGAGTTAGGGGCTAGCTCTTTATGCATTATGGTAGAATGACTAAAATATATTCAGTAGTTTAAGGTTTTATCCAGAATTGCTGATCCTGATCTGAGGATCTTACTTAGTCATGGGCAGGACTGGAATTGCTCCGAGGGGAAGGAAAGGACACATTTTCCAAACTTTTAGCCGTACCTTATTTCAAATATTCATTGTGTTCATCCTTAGTAACTTTGCTGAATTAAATTAGATTACTTGTGAGCTATCAGGCCATTGAGCTTAACCACCTAAATTAAAATGCTTCCACATTTCAATTTCATACAGGGGAAACTGAGGCCCAGAAATAACTTATCCATGATCACTAGCTGGAGAGCTGGGATTTGATTCTAAATCTTTTGAATCCAAATTCTGTACTGTTTCTACTATAGTTTATCAACTGGATAATAGTAATCAGTTGGCCTCAGTTTCTACATTAAAATCATAGTCATTTAGTCAATTAACTGAGGATTTTCTCGATAAAGATACTAATGTCATTTGTCAATCTCCTTCTCCAGCCCATTTTACAGATGAGGAAACTGAGGCAAACAGGATTAAATGACATCACAAGGATCACACAGCTAGTATTTGTCTGAGGTGGGATTTGAACTCAGGAAAACAAGTCTTCCTGACTCCAGGTCTGGCACTCTCTACCTACTGCACCATCTGACTGCCCTCAAAGATAATAGAGATCTCTTTAAAAGAGCCTACTTGGAGGCCCGGGGTCCTGGTTAACAGATCTTCTCAATATTCATGAGATGGATTTGCATACCACCAGCCTCCCGGCAAAATCATTAGTAAGCCTCTCGTTCAGTGTAGTGGAAGAACTCCACTAACTTACCCCTCTGGGGTTAGTGGGAAGAAGGAATAAAAATGTCCACAAAGGCTTTTGCAAATGGAAAATACTGTTGCCCAGCATCATAATAACTGGACAGCCTGGGGCGCTTGGTATACACAAAGCTGTTTACTGCAGTTCTGTGTCCTGATTACTACTCATATTCCCATCTGGTAAAGCTGGCCCTCTCCCTCTCCTTGCCTCACTCCCCCTTTCCCCACTTTGCCCTCTCCTTTCTTATCTTTCATTAAAAACAATCTTATCCTCCTCCTTCTCTTCTTCCTCTTCCTTTTTCTCCCTCTTTTCCTCCTTTCTCCTTTTCTTCCTTTTTTTTCTCTCTTCCTCTTTTTCATCTTCCTTTTTTTCCTCTTTTCCTTCCTTCTCCTTTTCTTCTTCCTCTTCTTTTTTCATCTCTTCCTCTTCTTCCTCTTCCTATTTCTCCCTCTTTTCCTCCTTTTTCCTTCTCTTCTTTTTTCCTCTCTCTTCCTCTTCTTCTTTTCTTCATCCTCTCTTCTCATTTTCTCCCTCCTCTTCCTCCACTTCTTTCTCTTTCTCTTCTTCCTTTTTCTCCTCTTCCTCCTCTTCTCCCTCAATGGAGTGTTTCTCCTTCCATTCTCTTCATCCTCTCCTCATTCTTATCTCTAATTGTACTGATTCCTCCCTCATGCCATCTTTATCCACCCCACTACACCCTTCCCTTTCTTCTCCACTTTTCTTGTGCTTTCTTGTACATACCCAATAAACTGGTGGTTGTTTGAGCACTTTATAAAATATATCTCATTCAATCCTCTCATTTTTCCTAAAAGATTAATCCACTTGTTGTTCCCATTTTACAGATGATAAAACTGAGACTTAGTGAAATTAAATGGTATTCCCAACATCACACGGTCAGTAATGGTAAGAAGCAAAATTCATCTGAGTTGCCTGTCTTCCCCCCATCAGTGTTCTTGCCCTCGTTTAGGCAATCCGTGTTGCCATCAATAGTTCAGGAAATCCTCCTTTAGGTGGAATGGGTCTCAAGGGTTCTTCTGGTTTAGTCCCGCTTTTGGGCAGAGGAATATCTAAACAAAATTAGGCAGATGGTTGGGTGTCTAGTCTGAGTCCCTTGTATCTCTATTTCAAACCATTTCTCCTTGTTCTGTCCTGAACGGAGAGTATCCAGCCACTAAGTTCTATATAATAACCCGTAAAGGCAGCTATTAAGTCACCTCTCATTCTTTTAAACGACCTGGGAAGGGAATTCACAGTGATATATGTCGGTCTTTATGGCTGGTCCTGGGCAGCTTAAGGACTTAGCAGCCCCCTGAACACACATATGGTTGCATAAATAAAAGGAGTTGGCAACATCTAAGTGTTGCTCAGCTTCGATCCCGAGCACCTCTCCAACACTGGTACCCAAGTTACCTTGTGGGAGAGGGGCACCTGAGAGTAGAGTGGCTGCCTTTGTGAGTTACTGTATATTAGACAGAGCCGATGCTATCAGCACTTGAAAGCTAGGGAAGCACTTTTAATATACTGAAGCATTTGAACCTCACAGTCCTATGAGACTAATATTTCTATTGTTCCCATTTCACAGATGAGCAAAGTAAAGTTCAGAGAAATTAAATCACTGTCCTGTAATCACACAGCTAGTAAATATCAGAGGGAGGATTCAAATCCAGATCTTCCTTCCTCCAGTACTCTGTTTGACATGTAACACATATGTAGGTTTATTCACATGCTTCTATTACCCACTCTGCTCAGCCACCCTATTGTATTGATTCTGATCAGGGTCTGACATGAAATCACCATTGTTTCCCTTCTGATAAAGGTAGAGGCTTCTCCACAAAAAATGAGTCCCCCAAGAGCCTCATCTCTCAGAAGGACTGGCTGCTATCTGAGGGGAAGAGTATTCAGTTTATATGGTAGAAAGGGAAAACAGCATCATTAATCCAGGGTTTACTTTCCCAGCTCTCCTAATGTTTCCTAAACCAGAGTGGCCATTGGCTGCATCCTTCTAAAGGCATTCATTGGCAGCACGACTCCAGCTTGTTTTTTCAAAGTTTATTATCCAGATATTAATCCCATGCTCCACTTTCTTATGGATCACTTCCCTCTAAAAGGCTCAAGATCCTCCTTTCAATCAATAAGCATTTATTGGGCACCTACTATGTACTAAGCACTGTGCTTAACACTAGGGATACAAAAAGAGGCAAAAGATAATTCCTACCTTCAAGAAGTTTATAATCTAATCTGGGAAGCAACAAATAAACAAAGACTTATAATAAATAGAAAATAATGAAGAGAGAGAAGGCAAAAGGATTAAGAGGACTTGTTATAGAAGACAGAATTTTAATTGGGGCTTATAGCAAGCCGGGGGACAAAGATAAGGAGGGAGAGCTTTTCTGGCTAGGGATCTGAGATGGAGATAATCCTTATGCTATCAGCCTCACAAAGGAGGAGACTTTTTCAACAAAGGATCCTTGTTTCTGGACTTTAGATCCTCTTGGGCTGCTGGGATTGGAAAGATTAATTGTCAGATGCTGATTCTTTCAAATTTAACAAGGTTGGCAGAGGGACAACAGACATGATAAAGTCTATTGCTAGTCCCAGACTTTTAATGCAGTAAAGGCGATTGGCTAGATCTCAAAGGGATCTTCTAGATCTAGTGCTCTAAGTTCTTAGGCCCCTCCCAGCTTTGACCTCCTGGGTTCTAGGGCCCTCCCAGCTTTGACCTCCTGGCTTCTAGGGCCCTCCCAGCTCTGACCTCCCGGGTTCTAAGGGCCCTCCCAGCTCTGACCTCCCGGGTTCTAAGGGCCCTCCCAGCTCTGACCTCCCGGGTTCTAAGGGCCCTCTCAGCTCTGACACTGTGTATTCTAAGGTTTCTCCCAGCTCTGACATCCTATATTCTAAGGTTTCTCCAAGCTCTAACAATCTATGTTGTCAGGAACCTCTCAGTTTTGATATTTTAGGGCCCCTTATAACACAAGCATTCCAGATTCTAAGGTACTACTCCACTTTGACATTCTGTGTTTTAATATTCTTTCAAGCCCTGCCATTTTCTGTTTTGAAGTCTCTTCCAGTTCTAAAAGTCCTTTAATGTGATTAAGTAAACCTTTTTTAAACACTTAGAATGTGCAGAGAAATGCTAAGGGATTGAAAAAGCCCAGAAAAAGCACAGTTGCTGAGCTAATGGAGATCGCTGTCTACAATTTATATGGCTTGCTTAGATGCCCCCGAGCTTGGGTTCTGCTGGTCCATCCTTTCAGAGCCCAAAGTCACCTTTATATCATCGTGAGGCCAAAGGATAGGGCTTTGGCAGTGACTGTAAATTGCAATTACCCAAACAATGGAAAACAGTATCATTAATCCAGAGTTTACTTTTCCAACCATCCTTCTAATGTTTCCCAAGCCACAGTGGCTATTGGCTGCATCCTTCTAAAGGCACTCATTGAAAGCGGGACTCCAGCTTGATTTTTCAAAGTTTATTACCCAGACAGACCACGGAATCCACTCCTTTCTCCTGGATACTAACAACTCCATGCATTGAGACTAAGATGGAAAACAGGAAGCCCCCATATGGAGGATTCACCTTGGCTGAGGCCCAGGAAGTCCTTCCCTTTTCTTACTCTTTCTCCTCTTCTGCTGGTGGTAGGAGTATATGCTCCTAACTTAGGTACCTGAAGAGGTAAGATGCTGGAACCATTTGGACCCCAGGTCTAAAGCACTAATTTCTGGTAGAGAGAGGCAAAGTCACCAGTCTGGGCCTCCTCTTTCTTGATGATTGACCTCGGCCTCTCCAAATCATAAATAAGACATTGGAAGGACCAAGGTAGTGTGGGTGACTGCCAGTGTTTCTCCAAATTTGTAGAAAAGAAAACATAAATAAAATCACTTTCAACAAACCAGAGTAGCTGTATCTCGTTAATGTTTAATGGGCGTCTATAGGCTGCCTGTGAGGGAAGAGTTGTTTACTCAGTCCTTCTTATTATGCTATGCTAAAGATGGGCTGAGAGTCTGTACTGAGATTGGAGTTACAAGCGGAAAGTTGTTCTATTGGTATAGAATTCTCATGAGCAAAACAGCCTGACTGGACTAGACTGAAAGTTAGTGGGAAGGAAAGTATACTGAAAAGGGAATCAGGGGCCTAGCTTCACTGAATCCTGGATCTTGAGCTGGAGGAGTCCTGGGTGACTGTTTAGTCCAACTCTTCATTTTATAGATGAGGAAACTGGGGCCCCAGGAAATCCTACAGATTGAAAGTGGTCTTAGTGGAAGTTCCCCTCAGTTTCCCAATCTGTAAGAGAAGGGCATTGGACTAGATCATCTCTAATTCCCTGACAAGTTGATAATCTTCTGAGCATACTTTCTTTTTTTTTTATCCAAGAGTTCTTTTTTTTTCAAATTTATTTATTTTACAAAAATTTTATACATAGGTAATTTTTCAGCATTGACAATTGCAAAACCTTTTGTTCCAATGTTTCCCCTCCTTCCCCCCACCCCTTCCCCCAGATGGCAGGTTGACCAATACAAGTTAAATATGTTAAAGTATAAATTAAATACAATATATGTATACATGCCCAAACACTTATTTTGCTGAACAAAAAGAATCAGACTTTGAAACAATGTACCATTACCCTGTGAAGGAAATCAAAAATGCAGGCGGACAAAAATGGAGGGATTGGGAATTCTATATAGTGATTTACATTCATTTCCCAGAGTTCTTTTGCTGGGTGTAGCTGGTTCAGTTCATTACTGCTCTATTGGAATTGATTTGGTTCATCTCATTGTTGAAGAGGGCCACGTCCATCAGAAATGATCATCATATGGTATTGTTGAAGTATACAACGATCTCCTGGTCCTGCTCATTTCACTCAGCATTAGTTCATGTAAGTCTCTCCAGGCCTTTCTGAAATCATCCTGCTGGTCATTTCTTACAGAACAATAATATTCCATCACATTCATATACTACAGTTTATTTAGCCATTTTCCATCTGATGGGCATCCATGTAGTTTCCAATTTCTGGCCACTGCAAAGAGGGCTGCCACAAACATTCTTGCACATATATGGGTATACTTTACATACAATGCCTAGCAAAGTCACACACAACACAAGAATCAATTCTGGATCATCCATATAATTGGAAAGAGTAGAATGCCGAAATTCCTACGTATTCTAAGACTCCATCAAGCATCAACATCCTATGTTCTAAGGCCTCCCAACACTAAATATTTCAAAAGGTCAAATGCTATATAACATTAAACATTTCACCTCATTCCCCCAGCTTCAGCTTCCTAATCTGTAAGGTAAATACAGAGATAGATGTGGAGACAGGTAGATAAATAGAGAGAGATAGGAGAGAGACACACAGAGACAGATAGACAAATATAGACACAGAGACAGAGAGAGACAGAAAGACAGAGCCAGAGGGACAGAGATACAGACAAAGAGAGAAACAGACAGGGAGATAGTTAGAACATTTACTAAAACACTTAATATGCTCTAAGCATTGAAGATACAAATATAGGTAAATGAAGGTCCTACCTTCAAGAAGCTTACAATCCAGTGAGGGATATAACATATAAAAGACAGAAACATGGGAAGGCAAGATAGATGATGAGGAAGAAAAGTGTGGAGAGTGAGTGATGAAACATGGCTGGGGCCCTTGCTAAAATGGTAGTCCTGGCAAAGGAGTCCCCAGTAAGGAGACCGAGTCTCAAGGTGGAGGTTTCTCCCAGGTAGTAAAGCAACTGGTAAGGAGGAGGGGAGGTGCAGAGTGAATCAAAATAATACTGGCACTCCTTACTCTGTGGGATAGTTGGATGGTAGAAAGCATTTTGTAAAATTTAGAACAATATAAAAATGCAAGTTGTTATTAGTACTGTAACATTCATTATTATAAAGTTCTTTCCAATTCTGACATTGTATATGCTAATATCTCTTTTCATCCTTCCCTTCTATGCTCTAAAGTCTCTTTCACTCTGTTCTACAGTCCCTTCTGGAACTTTCTATGTAGCCAGCTTCTCCCAGTTCTGACAGTCTATGTTCTAAGCTCCTTTTTAGATCTCAAATTCTATGTACTAAGGATCCTTCCTGATTTGACTTTTGTGTTCTAAGGACCTCTTTATCTGTGACATTTTTTGTTCTAAGGTTCCTTCCAGGTCTGAAAGTCTTTGTCTATTCTAATACAAATGATTATAGCATGTGTAAGGAATAGTAAAAAGGTTGGCCTGAGGGGAATGTGTTGGAGAGGAGAAGATCCAGATTGCAGAGGCCTTGAATGCCAGCCTGAGAAGTTTGAACCAAATCTTGGAAAGAAGTGAGATAAAGAAGGTCCGGAAATCTCCGGTGCCATGGAAGGTAGCCACTCCCTGACTGACCAAAGGTATGGGGAATGATGGTGCACCATTTGATCTCATGTTACCCCATGACTTCAGCACCAAGGGGAGTGTCAGGGTGGGGACAAGGACAAAAGGAGGGTGAGGGAAGCTCAATCAGATCTCCAGGCCACTGCCAAGAAGAAGGAGATCAAATAAGAGAAACACAATCTAGTGAATTATGCATAGGCCCTGTTAGTCATGCCCTGATTAAAGTGATTGGGCTGAGATTAGCTCTGCCACCTCCACCCCCTTCCAAGGAAAGGATCCTGAAGGCCCTGGGCTGAAGCTCAGCTTCAAATCCTACCTCAGCATCTTGAGCAAGTAGGTTCCCCTCTCCAGGCCTGGCTTGGCTCATCTGGAAAATAAAGAGGTCATTCTGGAAGGGGCTCAGTTCCCTTTGCTCTTGTCCAGTCCTGTCCAACCCTACCCTCCTGACAAAAATGGTGGTTTGACCTTGCTAAAATAGTAGTCCTAGGAAAGGAGCCAGTCAGGAGACAATCTCAAGGTCTAAGTTTCTTCCAGGTAGTAAAGCAACTGGTAAGTTTCCTACTGTGTTCTCATTTCACAGATGAGGAATGGAGGCAAATGGGGGCTAAGTGATTTGCCCAGTACTGTACATACACAGCTCATAAATGTTTGAAACTGGATTTGAACCCAAATCTTCCTGATTCCAGACCTGATGTTGTGTTCATTGTGCTATCTACTGTTCCCCTAAGATCCCTCCCAGTTCTAAATCTATGCAGCTAGATTGGAGTAGGGGATAGAGTATGAACCTAGAGCCAGAAAGACCTAAGTTCAGTCTCATATTTACTTATTGAAATAATTTCACCTCCATCTCCTTTTTTTGCTTATCTACAAAGTGAGAATGATAATAATGTCATCTATTCCCTCCTCAGGGTTGTTGGGAGGATCAAATGAGATGACAAAGTACTTTGCAAATCTTAAAGTTCTATATAAATGCTAATAATTGTCATCATCATCATTATCACTGTTATAAAAGCAGTGGTAGTAGTGGTAGTATAATAGTAATAGTGGTAGTAGTAACAATAATAACAGTAACAGCAATAGTAGTAATGGTAGGAGTGATAGCAATAATGTTAGTAACAGCAGCAGTAGCAATAGTAGTGGTGGTGGTAATAGTAACAGTAATAACAATAGTAAAAATAGTAGTAATAGTGATAGTATCAGCAATAGTAGTAGTAGTAGTAGTAGTAGTGACAATAGTAGTATTGATAGAAGTAATAGTAGTAGTGAGAATGTTAGCAGTATTAATAGTAGTAGTAGTGGTAGTAGTAACAGTAATAGTAGTGCTAGGAAGAAGAGAATAGTAGTATTGATAGTAGTAGTAGCAACTCTAGTAGTAGTAATAAGAATAGTAATAGTAGCAATATTAGTAGCAACAGCAGCAGTATGAATAATAGTGGTATTAGCAGTACTAGCAGTGGCAGTAGAAATAGTAATGGTAGCAGTGGTAGTGGTAATGGTGATAGTGGTAGCATTAGTACTAGAAAGAGGATTATTGATAGTAGTGGCAATAATAGGACTAGGAAGAGGGGTAGTAACAATAGTAGTGATAATCATAGCAACAGTAGCACAAGCAGTAGAACTAGTAGTAGTGCTGGTGAAGGTAGTAATAATAGTGGTGATAGTAGTAGTAATAGTCACAGTACTAATAATAGTAGCAGCAGCAGTACTTGTAATAGGAAAAGTAATGTTGGTGATAATAATAATATAAGGAAGAAGAGTAGGAATAGTAGCTGTGGTAATAGTAACAGCAGCAGTAGTAATAGTGGTGGCAGTAGTAGTACCAGGAAAAAGAGTAGTAATTGTGCTAATGGTAGTAGTAGTAATGCTAGTAATGTAGCAACAGCAACAATAGTAATAGTAGTAGTAGTGATGGTAGTAGTAGTAGTAATAATAGTAGAAGTGGTAATAGTAGTACTAGGAAGAAGAGTAATAATAAGAGTAGTGATAGTAGTAATGGTGGTGATAGTAATGCTAGATAGAAGAATAGTAGTAGTAGCAGCAGCAACAGTAATAGTGGTAGTAATAATAGTAGTAGCAGTAATACTAGTAATAGGAATAGGAAGAATATTTTATGGCTGACAAATAGTTTACAGATTGAGTAAGTTTGTTAGCCAGGACCCAATGTGCAGGTGGATTCAGAATCTGGTGTTCCAGAAGATCCTACAGAACAGCACATGATGAGAAGGGAACTCTGCCAGAGAGCAGAGGATCCAGGCTCAACTTCCCAAAGTTCTGCTTACTACTGACAGGATATAGGAAAATCAGTCTCCCCTCTTTCACTTCCCCTCAGTTTCCCAGTCTGTAAAAGAAGGGCATTAGACTAGATCATGTCCAGTCCCCTGACAGGTTATAATCTTCTGGCTATACTTCCCTACACAATTCCTAGGAAAGTCACACAAAACACAAGAATCAATTCTGAATCATCCATATTATTGGAAAGGATAGAATGCTGAAATTCCTGCATTATTCTAAGACTCCATCAAGCGTCAACATCCTATGTTCTGAGGCCTCCCAAGTCTGAAATTTTATGTTCCAGCCCTTCTGAGGTTAGCTTTGTATGTTCCCAAATGTAACATTTGAGCTTCTGAGACTTCTTCCTGTTCTGATACCTGATATTCTATGTTGTGAGATCTTCCTCAGGACTAGGGGCTCTAATGCTGGCAAAGTGAGTTACTAAAAGTGTTTCCCCATTGTTACTAATTTAGCGTCTCTTCAATATACAATCAATGGATCAGTGACCTCATTAATGTGGTTATTCCCTCTACTGCATGAAAATTGAAACAGCAAAGTGTCATTTTATCAAGACAAATGCTGTACTTAGATTCAGCCTAAATTTCAGTCTGCAGTCATGTAGAAAATGACTCTTGCCCTTCTCTTGGGAACTAAGTTGTCCCCCATATCCTCTACTGCTTTGTTGGTCTCCTCCTTCCTTCATTCCTTCCCTCCCTTCTTTCCTTCCTCCCTTCCTTCTTTCCTTCCTCCCTCCTTCCCTCCCTCTCATCCTTCCTCTTTCTCTTTCTTTCTTCCTTCCTTCCTTCCTTCTTTCCTTCTTCCTTTTTCCTTCCTCTTTTCCTTCCTTTCTTCTTTTTTCCTTTCTTCTTCTCCTTCCTTTCTTTCACAAACATTTATTAAATACCCATCACATGAAGAGATCCATTTTAAGTGCTGAGTGAGAAATGAAATTTAAATAAAACTCAGATATACCCTCAAGACATAATCATGATAACTCATATTTATATAGCTTCTATTTTAGCAAGGGAATTATACACTTACCACATTTCTGTCTTGTATTATAATTATTGGAGCATTTGTCTTAAGAGAGGTATAAACAAGGTACTATGGGATGTTCAAGGAGAGAGGAATCTTAGGACCATAGATTAAAAGTTTGGGGCCTTAGAGATTTTCTGTCCAAGCTTCTTTTTTTTTTTACAGATGAAGAACTGAGGCCAGAGGAAGTGAAGTGAGCTACTTGAGGTCACAGAGATAACAACAATTCAAAGGAGAATTGACTTGTCTTCTGGACTCTAAGGCTTGCACTCAGACTACTCAAGAGTTCTACCTTTTTCTTCCATCTGGGCCTGAGGGATAGGGCTAAATGGGAGGGGTAGAAAGAGAGAGGGTCAGGGAGGCTTCCTGGGCTGCTACTAACCAGCTAAATAAATTATCACTCAAGTTTGCCTGTAATCATCTAGAAAATGAGGGCATTGGGTGACAATCTCTGAGGCACCTTCCAGCTCTGATGTTCTAAGCTTTAAAATTTTATCTTCTAAGATTTCCCCAAGTTTCAATAGTCTATATTCTAAGGTACCATCTAGGTGACTCTTTATAGTCTAAGATCCTCTCTAGATATCAAGTTTTATGTTCTAAGATCCTTCCCAACTCTGATATTCTCTGTTCTGAGGACCCTCCCAGCTCTGACCTCCTGGGTTCTAAGGGCCCTCCCAGTTCTGACCTCCTGTGTTCTAAAGACCCTCCCAGCTCTGACCTCCTGGGTTCTAAGGGCCCTCCCAGCTCTGACCTCCTGGGTTCTAAGGGCCCTCCCAGTTCTGATCTCCTGTGTTCTAAAGACCCTCCCAGCTCTGACCTCCTGGGTTCTAAGGATCCTCCCAGCTCTGACCTCCTGGGTTCTAAGGGCCCTCCCAGCTCTGACCTCCTGGGTTCTAAGGGCCCTCCCAGTTCTGACCTCCTGGGTTCTAAGGGCCCTCCCAGTTCTGACCTCCTGTGTTCTAAAGACCCTCCCAGCTCTGACCTCCTGGGTTCTAAGGATCCTCCCAGCTCTGACCTGGGTTCTAAGGATCCTCCCAGCTCTGACCTCCTGGGTTCTAAGGATCCTCCCAGCTCTGACCTCCCGGGTTCTAAGGGCCCTCCCGGCTCTGACCTCCCAGGTTCTAAGGGCCCTCCCAGCTCTGACCTCCCGGGTTCTAAGGGCCCTCCCAGCTCTGACCTCCTGTGTTCTAAGGGCCCTTCCAGCTCTGACATCCTCGGTTCTAAGGATCCTCCCAGCTCTGACCTCCCGGGTTCTAAGGGCCCTCCCGGCTCTGACATCCTGGGTTCTAAGGGCCCTCCCAGCCCTGGCATCCTATGTTCCAAGGTCCTTCCTCATTCTGACATTCAGTGATTCTAGGAGTACTGGTCTTTGTGTTCTTGAAATACAGATCTCGTCTTCCCCACCCCCTCCTCCTTCCAGCTTCCCTTTCATCTCCAGGAGTGCTCGCCTCTCTCAGATCCCATCCGTTCTTCTCCTCCTCCTATCCCCAGGGGCTCTAGCAAGATGGGGAGTGCCTTCCCAATGCCACCAGGAGGGCAGGGCAGCTGGTGGCGGGTGCTTATGAATGTCAATTTCCCGCCCACCCCCCTCTCAGATTCTGAGGGCATGAGTTAGATAACCATGACACCTGTTTTAAATTAGCCTTCGGAAGACTCCGACAGCTGAGAAATTATTTAACAGGGAAAGAATTGAGTACATGAATAAATATTAATATTAAAACACCACTTTCCCTGGATTTAAAGGGAAAGGGGGGTGGGAGAGCAATTCAAGGAAATGAAAGTCATCACTTGTCAAAAGCAAGTGCAGCGTACAGAATGGAACACTAGGAATGACAGCCGGGAAAGAGCTGTCCACATATTGGTCTCTGCCTCTTGTGGGCATTCCTGTCCTGTCCGAGATGGTCTGGTGCTTCCTCTGCCCATCAGCTTGCTTGGTGCTCCATGCAACCCTGAACCCCAGCTCACTCTTAGAGCTCTACAGGACCTTAAAAGTCACCTAGCTCATTCCTCTCATTTTATAAATGTGGAAACCGAGATCCAGGAAAGTAGTGACCTTCAAAGTAAATCAAGGTAGAATGGTCTGCCTCATAATGTAGTGAGTCCCCCCATCATTAAAAGTCTTCAAGATAAGATTGAAGAACCATAAAGAAAAGAACTACCTCCAAAGGCAAATGTCTAAGGCAGCATTTGCACTCACCCTCATGGGATCCTAGATCTAGAGTTAAATGAGATCTTAAAGACCACCTACTTTAGTTCCCCAACTTTACAAATAAAGAGGCTGAGGTCCAGAAGGTCATGACTTATTGAGGGTTGCAGAGATATTAAGTAGCAGAGCTGATATTTGAACTCAGATTTCCTTGTGACTAAGTCACTCCCTATGCCAGATACCCTATCTCTGTTCAATTCTAGATTCTGTGTGGTCTCTCTAACTCTGAAATTCCATGAGTCTATGTATTAATAGCCATGATTATTTTTATTAAAGTTTTTTTTTTATTTTCAAAACATATGCAATTTTTCACCATTGACCCTTGCGAAACCTTGTGTTCCAATTTTTCCCTCCTTTCCCCCAACCTCCCTCTTAGATGATAAGTAATCCAACATATGCTAAACATGGTAAAATATATATTAAATCCAATGCACACACATTTAAACAATTTTCTTGTTGCACAAAAAAAAAAAATCAGATCAAAAAGGGAAAAAATGAGAAAGAAAATAAAATGCAAGCAAACAACAACAACAAGCTATGTTGTAGTCCACACTCAGTTCCCACAGTTCTCTCTCTGGGTGTAGATGGCTCTCTCTATCACAAGGGCATTGGAACTGGCCTCAATCATCTCATCGTTGAAGAGAGCCACGTCCATCAGAATTGATCATAGTATAATCTTGCTGTTGCCATATTCAATGAAATTCTGGGTCAGCTCATTTCATTCAGCATCAGTTCATGTAAGTCTCTCCAGGCCTCTCTGAAATCATCCTGCTGGTTGTTTCTTACAGAACAATAATATTCCATAACATTCATATACCACAATTTATTCAGCCATTCTCCAACTGATGAGCATCCATTCAGTTTCCAGTTTCTACCCACTACCCAAAGGGCTGCCACGAACATTTTTGCACATACAAGTCCCTTTCCCTTCTTTGAAAACTCTTTGGGATATAAGCCCAGTAGTAACACTGCCGGATCAAAGGGTCTGCACAGTTTCATAACCCTTTGGGCACGGTTCCAAATTGATGGCCATGGATATATGTATAGAGTACCACAGTCTTCCTTTCTCTTATCTATAATAAATTAATCAACAAGCAACTAATAACACACTTTCAATACATCTGGCATTGAGAGGTACTGGGAACCTGAAGAAAAAGATTAAAATAGTCTCTGCCCTTCAGAAGCTTATATTCTATTGGAGAAGACAACATGCACATAAATAATCATATATATATATATATATATATATATATATATATATATATATATATATATATATATATATATATATATATATATATATATTCCCTTCTAAGTACATCTCTATTTCTTTTTCTATATTCCTCTGCATCTATTATCTTTCTATCCATTTATATCTTTCTTTTTCTTTATCCATGTATATATCTCTATCACTGTATCCATTTATCTATCATCTATTTCTTTCCCTCTATCCATCTATCTCTTTCTTTATCTTTATAATCTCTCTATCTATATATATCAAAATCTCTCTTTCTTTATTCATATATCTCTTCTCTATCCATCTATATGTATCATCAATACCTTTTTCTCTATCATTTTATTTTTCATCTATCTTTATCTCTTTTTCTCTATCAATCTCGCTATCTCTTTCTTTTCTCTATCCATCCATATATATCTATCATTTATTTCTATCTTCCCATATCTAACTATTCACCTACATCTATTATCTATATTTCTCTACATATTTATCTTTATATTTATTTATATTTCTGTCTTTCTATCAGTCTATCTATCAATTAGCTCTCTGAGGCAGGGAAAACAGCAGCAACAGTAGCAGTAGTTGTAATAACAGCAGCAGTAGTAGTAACAGCGTTTGTAGTAGTAATAGGTGATAGCAGCAGTAGCAATAGCTAGAATTTTATATAATGCTTTAAGGTATGTGTAGCACTTTACAAATTTTAGCACATTTTGGTTGTTCTTACATTTTTATGAACTAATGTTATATCAGGGAAAACATAGGCGACAGTTTGATCTGTGATAATACTCCTGCTTTAGGACAATTTATTGATTGAACTCTCAAGGTCATTTGTTGTTCTTATTATTTTAATTCCACAATCCATCTAACTCCTGAATCTTGCTGTGATGTAATAAAGAGCTGGATTTGGAGTCTGATGACTGGCTTAAATTTTGCTTAAAATTTTCCTTATTTTTGGTGCGGCTTTGGATGTTTCATTAACATTTTCTGACCCTTAGTAAAATAAAACAAGAGGATTGGAATAAATGATCACAATGTGCTGAGATACATATAAGACTGAATTCTCGATGTGTATCACCATACCAACAGGCAAGTTAATCAATGACTAGGCTAATAAGTGGCCCAGTGGTTAGGGCAAATTTGGCTTCAGACGCTTGTTGGCTGTCATTTAACCTTTGTTTCTCTCAATTTCTTCATCTCTGAAATGGAGATGATACTAGCACCTTTCTTCTAGGGCTGCAAATAATATTAATCAAGTAATTTGCAAATGTTACAATACTACATACATGCTAGCTATTATTATTAAGCATTTAGTAAGTGACAACTATGTGCCATTTATTGCTGATGTGTACTAAGGATGCAAAGGCAAAAGTGAAATTGTCCTTGTCCTCAAGAAATTTGTATTTGACACATACTCATCTTCCTAAATTTAAATCTGGCCTCAGATACTTATTAGGTCTGAGATCCTGAGCAAGTCATTTAATCCTATTTGCCTCAGTTTCCTCAGTTATAAAATAAGATAAAAAAGGAAATGACAAACCAGTCTAATATCTGTGCCAAGAAAACTCCAAATGGGGTCACAAAGAGTCAGACCCAACTGAAAAACGAAATGTGTACTTGTATACATGTGCACCTATGTTACATATAATATACATATGTGTGTTGTCCATTTAACATATAATACAAAGTGATTGGGGAGGTATATTAACAACTAGGGCAATAATTCTTAACTACTTTGGGTTCATGGCTATAAACCTATAGAAACTTTCTTAGAGTAATGTCTTTTTTAATACATAAAATTAAATTCACAGATTATAAATGAAACAAAAAATCATCAAAAATAAAGATTTAATTTTTTTCCCTTGAACCCCTACAATCTACCCATGGAAATCTATCTGAAGAGTTCAGGTTAAAAACTCCTGAATGACAGGGCCTTAGGAAAAGTCTCTAGGAATAGATTGGTCCTGTATCTCAGGTCACTCTCTAAGGCTATAAAGTTGCACATCAAGGCTGATCTTCTTATAAAGGGTGTTCCTTACTCCAGTAAAATCACAGATCCCACTCACCCTCTTTCATCAGCCCAAAATGTGCTAGACATTTGAGGCTATAATGATCCTTCCCTCTGACTCTAAATAATAAAGAACAGCCCCTATCCTCAAGAAGCTTACATTTGACTCAGGCAGAATGAGATGAATATAACATTATATATATATATATATATATGTATTTCTATATATATATAATTATATACTATAATAATACATATATTATATCATACAAATAAATATTACATTTTTATAAAATATAATATATATATATATATAATTTAATAATATAATATAATTTTATATATAATAATTTAAGGGGGGTACTCATCCTTAAATTATCAGAAAAATACTTCCAACATGAAGCAGCCCATGAGCTGAGTCCATAAGTAAAGTAAGAATTCTAAGAGGTGATATAGCAAAAGAACATGTGGAAAATCACAGTCTCTGCAAACCGTAGACTTGGGAAAAGGAAGACCCTGTTGGGAAATAACAAGGAGATCAATTTGGACTGGAATGTAAAGTGATTAAAGGAGATCTATAATGTAAGATAAGCCTGGGAAGAGAAGTTGAAGCCAAATTATAGGGGGTCTTAAATGACAAGCTAAAGATTTTATATTTTATCCTAGAGAAGAAAGGGAGTCAATGAAACCTCATGAGAATGGAGGATGGATGACATAGTCAGGCTTGTACTTGAGGAAGATTATTTTGGCAGTTTTTTGGAGGATGGGTTGGAAATGGGGGCAGGGACCAAGACAGGGGAGCTGGAATTTGGGAGGTAGACTAAGGAGCTATTACAACATCTAGGTATGAGATGATGAATGTCTGAATTTTTGTTGTGACCTTTTGAGTGAAATAAAGGGACCTGATATGTGAGTAGTGTTACGGAGGTAGAATTGATGAGATTCCTGACTTCATGACCCCATTTGAGGTTTTCTTGGCAACCCCCTATAGTTCCATTTGGGATTTTCTTGGAGAAGATATTAGAGTTATTTTTCATTCTTTTTCTCCAGTTCATTTTACAGATGAGGAAACTGAGACAAACAGAATTAAGTGACTTGCTCAAGGTCACACAGCTAGGAAGTGTATGAGATGAGATATGAGTGCAGGAAAAATGAATCTTGTTGACCACAACCAGAAGTTCTATGCATTATCCCCTAGCTGCCCTTGAAATTTGGTAATTCATTACAAATAAGGGTTATGAGGGAGAAGGAAGTCAGGGCTGACTTCAAGGTTTTGAAGAGGGGTGATTGGAAGCATGGTGAATCTGGTAGAAAATAACAGTATAATTATCACCATTTTAC
Organism: Sminthopsis crassicaudata; assembly: GCF_048593235.1. Classification (NCBI taxonomy): domain Eukaryota; kingdom Metazoa; phylum Chordata; class Mammalia; order Dasyuromorphia; family Dasyuridae; genus Sminthopsis; species Sminthopsis crassicaudata. Next base: position 613,583,334 of record NC_133619.1, on the reverse strand, counting down.
AGATGAGAAAACTGAGATTCAGAGAAGGGAATGACTTGTCCAAGATCACATGGTTAATAAGAATTGAAACTCACTTCTATTTCCTATTTCACTAGGCTGTGTCATTTCAGGAGGGAATGTGGGTTCATGGACTCTGATTCTCTATTCCTGTCCCCAAGTTTTATCTTCTTTCTAGCCAACCCTAATGAGGAAACGGGGAAAGAGCAGTAAATTGAGTATGGCAACATGGTGGTGCCCAAAAGGTAATGAAATAACTATTATTTACATTGCATATTTAAGGTTTGCAAAACACTGGGCATATATTATCTTATTCAACTCTCACAACGATGCTGTGAGGTAGGTGCTATTGTTTTCCCTTTCTAACACAGGGAAAACCAACAACCAAAAGCTAAGGCTTATATTAAATGACTTGTCCAGAGTCACAGTTTCTAAACATCAGAGATGGCATTTGAACCCTAATTGAGCCCTCACATTTTGGTTGAAGCCAGAAGACTTAGGTTGAAGTTTACACTCTGTTGTTATCTTGTCATGTGACTTTTACTGAGTCTTTTTTAACCCTTCTTTGCCTTAGTTAACTCCTTTGTAACAAGAAATGATGAGACCTAATTCCTAAGATCTCCTATCCCTCTAACACTAGATGGGCAATTAAGTGGTAAAGAATATAGCAAACTGAACCTGGGGCCAAGAAGACAAAGCTTCAAGAATCACTTTAGACCTTTACTAGCTGTGTGACTCTGGGCAAGTCACATTCCTCTTCTGTACGGCAGTTTCCTGACCTGTAAAATGATGTAGCTAGACTTGAACGTCTTTCTGGTCCTACCCAGTTCAAGTCCATGATCAATGAGCCTATGCAACAAAAGAGGGTGAGGATGGGCAGCAGGCTTAATTTCTGTCTCTCTCTGAGGCTGCTGAAGAGGCTGCCATTCATTCCTTGGCCCCTGCAAATGCCCTTGTTACACTGGCACTGAGATCTCAGGTCCCCTGTTGTCACTCTTCTTCTGATGTCCCCACTGTATCAACACTTACTGTGAGCACATCATATTCTCCATATCCACCGGATGCCAGAATGAGCTTCATTCACTCTCTGCAAAGTGTCTTGGCCCCTCGTTCCCCTGACATACCTCTCGCTGTCTTGCTCTGCTTCAGGAGTGCCCTCTTTATAATAAGATGACCTGAACTGTGCCCTGTTCTAAATGCAGCCCCTGAGAGCCCCCGGAGGCTCATCATGCCCCACTCAGGCAGGAGCCTTCCTTGTGCTTGGTCTCAGCCATATTGTGATCCTCGGCTCCTTATGCCTTTCATAGCCCCAGGCTCTCTCAAGAAAGCATTTTCATCAAAGATTCCCCTCTACCAAAAGGCTGTTTCAGCCATTTGGAAGACCCCAAACAACCACAATACAGAATATAGAGGGAAAGGGAGATGGCGGCAACATACTCAGTCTCTCATGAGTATTTTTATGTCAGAAAAGTCTCCTGGGAATCTTTTTCTCCAAACCCAATAGGCTCACCTGGATCCACATGTTCTTTTGATAACTCATTAAACTCATGATGAGTTTAACTATGATGTGCTAAAACTCATCATAATATCATAGATTTAGAGTTAAAAGCAATCTCAGAGGATATCTAATCCAATCTCTTCATTTTACAGTTGAAGAAATTAATACCTGGATATAGTGAGCAGGATCTGACTTAACTCTTCTAATAATTAATAGATATATGTATGTATGTATGTGTGTATATATACATACATATATACACACAATATGTGCCAAGTTCTGTGGTTAGAACTTTATAAAAATATCACATTTGAGCCTTATAACAAGACATAGTTGCTATTAGCAAAAAGAAGTTAAAGGACTTGCCCAAGGTCACACAGCTAGTAAGTGTCTAAGGCCAAATTTGAACTCAGATCTTTACGATTCAAAGTCTGGCACTTGACCAGTGTGTACCTGGCCTCAAAGCTAGAGCTCTTTATATTATATGAGATGATTAAAAGTGTAACTTGATTCCACAAAAACAATTTGTGCTTAACTACACTGCAATTGATTCTTCTTTCCCTTTAAATCATCTAATAGAATCCATATCCAAATCTCCAAAACAATAGCCGACATTCCTCTAGGATCATAGATTGGGAGTTGGAATGAATCTTGAGGATTGTCTAGTCCAACTCCCTATTTTTCAAATGAGGAAAGCAGAAAGTTCAGATGACATGGCCAAGATCAACATGTAGTCATTGGAAGATAATCATTTGAACCCAGCTCTTCTAATTAATAGGCTCATAAAGCTAAAGCTAGAAGGGGCCTTTGAAACTATCTAGTCCAACCACCTCATTTTACAAATGAAGAAGCTGAGGTAGGACGAGATTGTGATTTGCTCAAGGTCACAGCTATTAAGTGGCAAAACTGGCATTGGAGCCCAATGGAAAAGTAAGAGTGGTTTCTGTTTCCTGTGCTGATTCTCAAAGAACCTGCAAGTACGCTTAATTCTCAAATCCTCTCAGGTTATGAACCACTGATGAAACAGTCAGAACTGATCAAAGCTTATATAACAAATAGAAAAAAAATCCACTCTGCCAAGGATGGCCAGTATCATCAGCTAAAGTTTACAAGGCACTTGATAGGTATCCCATGATAACAGTCCTCAATTCCTCATTACTACTACAGGTCTGTGACTTCATCTTTCCACGCCCTGGTTTGTCCATCTATAAAATGAGGGCATGAGATTAGATGATGTCTAAGATGCCTTCTAGTCTGGAATCTGCAATTTGTTAGATAGAAAAACTGAATTGAAATAATTTACTCAAATTTATATGACCAGTATCAAAAGCAGCATTTGAACTCAGCTCTCTCCTAATTCCAGCCAGTGCTCTATTTATACCACACTGCCTCTAATAATCACATAATGGCTTTGCAATAAAGGTTAGCTTCAGTGAGACCAATCATTTCAGTTGTGTCTAACTCACTATGATTCCATTTGGGGGTTTCTTGGCAGAGATACTGGAGATGTTTAGCATTTCTTTTTCCAGCTCATTTTACAGATGAGGAAACTGAGGCAAACTGGTTTAACTGACTTGCCCAAAGCCTCACAACTAGGGTCTGATTTGATATTGACTCTTAAGTTCTTACTCATAGTGCTCAGTCTCCCAGGTGCCTCTCTCCAAGGTTCTGAATCTGAAGAAGGTGAGATAGAGAGCTGTCCATATACATATATACAATCTACAAATGCATCTGTGAGCTTATCAATTTGGAAGATTCCTCTAATGATGCAGACTGCAAGCCATCCATGACTGCCCACCTTGTCCAAATTGACAACAGTCAAAAAATTCATCACCAGGTGGTCAGATGCCTCTCTGTACCTAACTATGCAGATCTTCAGAAATGAGATTCAGTCTGTGGCTGGGGTCACACAGGAAGCCTTTTACAGTGTGGTCAGATTCTGCCAGAGCTTATGCTACATTGGCACAGTCTTCAAGAACCTAAGTTCACCTTCACATAACAATGAGGCATCAGAGGTAAGCAGGGCTGACTTTTCAAGATTCTCTCTCTCTCTCTCTCTCTCTCTCTCTCTCTCTCTCTCTCTCTCTCTCTCTCTCTCTCTCTTCTCTCTCTCTCTCTCTCTGTCTCTCTCTCTTCTCCACCTTCTTCCTCTCCCTCCTCCTCTTCTTCCTCTCCTCCTCCTCCTCCTCTTCTTCCTCTTCCTTTTCTTCTTCTTCTTCTTCTTCTTCTTCTTCTTCTTCTTCTTCTTCTTCTTCTTCTTCTTCTTCTTCTTCTTCTTCTTCTTCTTCTTCTTCTTCTTCTTCTTCTTCTTCTTCTTCTTCTTCTTCTTCTTCTTCTTCTTCTCCTCCTCCTCCTCCTCCTCCTCCTCCTCCTCCTCCTCCTCCTCCTCCTCCTCCTCCTCCTCCTCCTCCTCCTCCTCTTCCTCCTCTTCCTTTACATCCTCTTTTTTCTCCTCCTCTACCTTCTCCCCCTCCTTCTTCACATCCTCCTCCTTCTCCTCCTCCTTTTCCTCTTCTTTCTCTTCCTCCTCCACCTCCTCCTTTTCCTCCCACTGCCATCCACCCTTGCCTAGTTTGAAGCCACCACCACTTTTTTCCTTTCCTTTTGATGTAACAATAAACCAATGTTTCTTTACCTAGGGAAAATGAACCCATTTTAAAAATTGATAACTTAAAATATTATTCCTTTCCTTTGTAATCCTGTGTAAAATATTATGCTGAGAAAGGGATCAAAGCTTTATCAACTTGCTAAAAAGGTTCATGTCACACAAAAGATTAAGAATCTCAGCATTAGAACAAGGTCAGGGTTTTGAAAAAAGATTTTTTTTACTGTTGTTTAAAAGAAACAAAGCAATCAATCAACAACCTGTAGTGGATAGAAAGTGAGATCTAGAGGCAGGAAGACCTGAATTCAAATCTGGCTTTAGACACTTACTAGCTGTGTGACCTTAGAAAAGTCATTTAACTCCTTCTGGTTCAGTTTTATCATTTGTAAAATGGGAGTTATGATTGCACTCAGCTTCCAGGGCTGCTTTGAGGACAAAATTATATATTTATAAAGTATTTTACAAATCTGAAATGATTTTATAAATGCTAGCTAATATTAACACAATTATTAAAAAACCTACTGTATGCTATACATTGTGCTAGGTACTGAGAATACAAAGACAGTCTTTGCTTTCAAGAAACTTATAGTCTGGTTGATAGAAACAATAAGTATCTATATAGGCATTTACTCCATACAGTAAAAATTACTTATTGAATTGAATATAAGTCTTTGTATGGAGGAGTAAGGGCGAGGACAGATTGGGGATGCATGGGAAATCCATGTTATTACTGATACATGATAAACTGGGTTATGGAAGCGCCATCACTTCCAAGGAACCATATTGTTTCTGATAAGGGAATTTTCATAAGGGAATGTCTTCTGATTTCTTGATTTTGTACTCCCACTTCCCTCCCTCCTTCATCATGCTCCACCTTCTGTCTGCCATGTCAAACAATTCTGTTCCCTCCAAGGTTTCCCATATTGTCAAATATTTGGAAATGTCTCTGAGGTCCCCAATTTCAACTGTGGCTAAGCCAAGCTACACAGATTTAACTCCTTTAATCTTCCCTCATAAATTAATCCCTCTGAACCCTTAATAATTTTCCTTGAGCAAGATTCAAACAAGGAAAAGCATCTTTTGGTTTCCATCTTACATAAGTTTCAGCCCCGTGGAAGGTTGACAAGCTTTTCTTGTGGAACGGAAGGAACATCACCTTGTTCCAAAGATAAACCAATCCTGACTAGCTGTGCAACTCTACTAGGAGAGGAATCCTAACTCCTGTGAAAGGATGCTGCTTGTTCAAAGATGATGCTGCTTCCCGAACTTTTGTTTTCTGTGTGCCTTCCACCTCTTATCTTCTGTCCTTTTCCTGACCAAAGGCAATGGCAAAATGGATGGAGAAGGACACAAGTACCCCCATGTGGCCTCAGGGTAAAATGAAGCCAATGGGCCCACACAGATATTTAAGCTGATGCTTCTAGCCTCTCAGAAACTTCAAGGCATTCGCTGCATCAATCCATCTGTCACCAATTAGTATATGAGAGAGAGATGCCTGTTTCTGAAGATGCCCCCAGAAATAGAAGGAAAGTTCTCATATTGCCAAATTATTTATAGTAGCACTTTTGTGCTATCCAAAATAAACTAGAACTAAAGTAAACTCCATCATTTGGGGAATAGCTGAACAAATTGTGGCATATGCATTAGTAGAATATGACTGTGCTGCGGGAAGTAATAGATATAATGGATCCAAAGAAATTTAGGAAAACATATTAATTGATGCAGAACAACATGGGCAGAAAGGAGAATCATATTCACAGTGACTACAATTAGCACAATACCTGGCACAAAGAAATAAGAAATACTTGACTAATGGATGGAATATTAGCAGAACTTTGATCCAATGCAATGACCAAGCTTGATAACTTTATATTTACTTATCTATTTATTTTCATATCTCCCAGATTCTAAGCAAGTTCATCAAGGATAAGGATTATAAGTAAATATAAAATAATTAGGATTTTTTCCTTTGGACCTATTGAACTACTTTGGCATATAGCAAGTGTTTAATAAATACTTGTTGAATTGAACTGAATTTGAATTCAAAGAACTGATGAAACCTTTTATTCTCTGACTAGAAAAGTGGTAGTCTACATGTAAGGAATAGGTTATACGCTGACAGGCATATTCTGTCAGAGTGGTAGTGGTTTGTTTTGAACAATTTCACATATTTGCTTTTCAAAAAGAATCCTAGTAGTTGGGAAGAGGGAATGATAATGATAATGATGTAACAAGGAGAAAAAAGAAATAGTTAAGAATCCTGAAATGGGATAGAAGAAAAACTGAAATCTGCATATTTTTGTCTATGCTTATGGAAAACCTGGGTATCTTCCTAAGAGAGAGTAAGCTCCTTGAGGGCTGGGATTCTTTTATTTTTGTCTTTACATCAAATTCCATGTCTGACACCTAATAGGAATGCGATTGAGAAAATTATTTAATCTTCCCACACCTTCATTTTTTCATCTGAAAAATGGAATTGATAATGTTGTAGTACTTGCCTGAAGGCTTGTACTAAGGATTAAATGAAATGATTTATGTAAAGTACTTTGCAAATCTTAAAATGGTATATAAATGTCAGCTTTTATTATTTGATCTCTTCTAAAGTTCCTTGTTGCCTCATCGTCTAGGAGATGACCCTGGGTTCTTGAAATCTGAGAACAGAGAGCATGGACTCTGTTGATGAGACCAAACATAGGGAAAGATCATAGGGTTATAGGATCAGAGATTTAGGGCTAGGAGGGAACATAGAGGTCATAGACCTCAATTCTATCATTTCATGAATAAGGAAAGTGGCCCCAGAGTGCTTAAAGTGGCCCCAGAGTGCTTCGTGATTCTTAGAATCTATGCTACTCATCCAAAGACTAGACCAGCCCAATCCAAAGATGCTTATTACTTAGCTAGTTATAAGGGGTTATTATTTTTTTTAAATCCATAGAAACTCCTGAAGACTGGAACTAAGTTGCAAAAGGGTGACTCTCTGGGTGATTGCCCACACTTATGAAATCACAGTATTCTGAAGTATTTATTCAAATTCCTTCCTGCAAAGGTCTGGTCTAGCTCCTCTTGTCAGGATAAGCAAAAGTCCTTGCCCCACGTGTGGACGCCAAATGTAGCGAGCTGTCGTCTCCAGAAGCTGCCGGATCGCTCTCTGGGAAGAGATCTGCTGTGTCTACTACTCAAATCTCTCAGACAGATTCTTCTTCCTGTAACGAACCTTTGTCTCCACGCAGTTGCTGTTAACTCTTGTCCTTAGAAGTGACTTCCCTTCCTGCAGAGAGCCCCGTCAGGCCTGATGTAATGCAGAGAGTCTTTCTTCTTGAATCCTGGCTCTGAATCTCCTCCAGCTCCTATCCTTCTCCAGGCCGATCTGCTCTCTGCGCCCAGTGCTGTCTCTTTTTATCCTCCCAGAGAATGGGCGTGGGATAATGCAAGGGCTTCTGGGAAGAACCACCCCAGCCAATGAGCTTGCCCCCTCTATCAAGTCAACCTGAGTTCTCACCTTGTAATTGTCCAGAAAACCTGAATTCTCACCTTGTCACCATCCAGACAACCTCAGTTCTCACTTAGTAATCCTAACACCTTCCCTGCTACTAATTCACTGGATAATGTTCAAAAGTCATTTCAATTGACTTTATTTTCCTCCTTTGAAAAATGAGAGGGGAGAAGGTGGTGTGGATGAATTAAATTATCTCTTAAGTTCTCTCACACTTCTAAATGCTATGAAACCCATCATTTAAACTAATATTAAGAGTTATTTCCATATTTAAAAGTCAACCAATATTTAGGTGGAAGGAGCAGTTGGAATGAGCCAACCTGGGGCTAAAAACCACCTCTGAAACTTAATATCTGCATGGCCATTGGCAAATCACCTGAACTCTCTGAACCTACGTTTCTTCATTTTTCAAATAAAGGGTTGGATCAGATAGTCTTTGAGGTTCTCTACCTCTAGCTCTAATTCCCTACATGGAAGGTCTGTACTCCCTATGGAAGGGGTAGAGAAGGGAGAAGTAAAAAAAAATCATGGATATATACATACACACACATATACATTTTATGAGTTTATATATTTTTCACTCCATCTTCAAGATCCAATTCAGAGAACAAACTTGAGTATTGATAGTTTGGAGTTATAAAAGGAAAGATGATAGGAATAGTTAGAGGAATATTTGGGGTTCAAATACAGGTTCTACTGCTGTGTTAGTGTTGGGGTCTCCAGGTTGTTTTTTTTTTTTTTGGTTCCTTTTAGCTCTAACAGTCTGTAGTTCAAAAAACCCTACTCTTGGTATATCAGCCATTCTAGAGATATGGTATAATTATAATGGACACGATATAACTCAAACCTGGTAGTATGCTGAAGATTTCTAGGCTATGAGATACATATATATATATATATATATATATACTATCTTTTTATTTACAATACATATGCATGGATAATTTTTCACATAGATCCTTGCAAAATCTTCTGTTCCAACTTTTCCCTTCCTTCCCCCACCCCCTCCCCTAGATGGCAGGTAGACCAACACAAATTAAATATGTTAAAATATATGTTAAATGCAACATATGTATACATATTTATACAGTTATCTTGCTGCACAAGAAAAATTGGATTTAGAAAGAAGGTAAAAATAACCTGTGAAGGAAAACAAAAATGCAGGCAGACAAAAACAGAGGGAGTGGGAATGCTATTTTGTGGTTTATAGTCATTTCCCAGAGTTCTTTCACTGGGTGTAGCTGGATCTCTTCCTTATTGAGCAATTAGAAATTATTTGGTTCATCTCATTGTTGAAGAGAGCCACGTCCATCAGAATTGATCATTATATAATATTATTGTTGAAATATATAATGATCTCTTGGTCCTGCTCATTTCACTCAGTATCAGTTCATGTAAGTCTCTCCAGGCCTTTCTGAAACCATCCTGCTGGTCATTTCTTACAGAACAATAATATTCCATAATATTCATCTAACACAATTTATTCAGCCATTCTCCAATTGATGGGCATCTACTCAGTTTCCAGTTTCTGGCCACTACAAAGAGGGCTGCCACAAACATTCTTGTACATCTGGGTCCCTTTCCCTTCTTTAAGATCTCTTTGGGATATAAGCCCAGGAGTAACACTGCTGGATCAAAGAGCATGCAAAGTTTGATAACTTTTTGAGTATAGTTCCAAATGGTTGGATGCATTCACAACTCCACCAACAATGTATCAGTTTCCCAGTTTTCCCCCATCCCCTCCAACCTTCATCATTATATTTTCCTATCATCCTAGCCAATCTGACAGGTGTGTAGTGGTACATGAGATTTTTTTAAATGTATAAATCTTTTTACTTTCAAAACACATGTATAGTTTTCAATATCCACTCTTGCAAAACCATTGTATTCCAATTATTTTTCTCCCTTCCTTCCCCCTATTCCTTTCCCTTGAGAGCAAGTAATCCAATATATGTTAAACATGTGTAATTCTTCTACACATATTTTCACAATTATCTTGCTGCATAAGAAAAATCAGATCAAAAAGGAAAAAATGGGAAAGAAAATAAAATGCAAGCAAACAACAACAAAAAGGTGAAAAATACTACATTGTGATCCATACACAGTGCTCACAGTCTTCTCTCTGGGTACAGATGGCTCTCTCCATCACAAGACTATTGGAACTGGCCTGAATCAACTATAAGATATCATTTTATCCCACTTTTTTGGAAAACCTAGGTTTGTCCCCAGTAGAATGCGAAATGCCTTGGGGGCATTGACCATCTTGTTTTTTTATCTTTGTACACCCAGCATCTGACAGAGTGTTTGTCTCATGATAAACATAGAGAATGTTGGGTGGCTGGGTGATAGAGTGATTTTCAGTTCACAGTCTATCAGTTTGGAAAGTTTTAAGCCTCTCACTTTGCAGAAACCAGAAAGAAGGCCCAGTTTATTTAAATTTGACTTTATGGAGAGCCAACATTATTCAGGAATCTAATTCCAAAGAAAAATAATTTTCTAAATTTTCATACTTGGAAATGAGTCAACAAATACTTGTGTGGAAGTTCCTATAGTAATTCTTCCCATAAGACGTCTCAGGGAGGTAAAGCTAGATTCCTGGAAACTCAGAGCTGGAAGGAATCTAGGAGAATGTCCAATTTAAATTATTCCTAAAAACCCTTCCCTTCAGTGGTTGTCCAGACTCTTTGAATACTTCTAATATTAGGGAATTCACTGTCTGTCAAGAGAGCTTATTCTAATTTTGGACAGTTTAGATGGTGAGGACACTTGTTTCCCCCTTTAGCTTGCTGTTGAATATTCTTTAAAAATCCTACTTACTGCTCCTGCTTCTCCTATTGGAGACCAAACAGAACAAGTATTAATTCTTGTTTCACATGACAACCTTTCAGATAGGTGAGGACAGATATCATGTCCTTTCCCTTCCCCTTCTCACCCATATCTCCAAAGGAAACGAGTTCAACTTATTCTCACCTAGCATGTCTTCTGGGTCTTTGCTCATCCTGCCTCCCTTCCCTGATGGAGTCCAGCTTGACAATACCCTTTCTAAAATATGGTGTGATCTCATCTAAGGCATAGGCCTGAATCGAATGGCTCATGAAGGTTTGCAACTTTCCCCCACACTCCAAGAAAGGAGCATCAAAAAACAAAACAAAACAAAAAAACAAAACAACAACAACAACAAAAAAAACATCAAGGTCTCTATATCTCTATATTTTACTTCATGTACAAAATAATGTGGTAAGGTAGAAAGTGAACTAGATACAATCAGGAAAAACTCTTCATTCTGACTGTGTTACTTTGGACTAGTCACTCAATCTGTCAGTGTCCCTGGCACCATTCTGAGAGAGGAAGTGAAAGATCTGGATGAGCTAAGGATGCTTCCCTACCATATGCCACTTGCACCAATAAAATGACAGATCTGGGTCGAAAACAATGACCAAAAAATTAAAAAGTCACCATAGGCTTTGACAATTATGATTACATCAGAACTGACCAAGCCAGTGGATTTTGAATGAAGATAACCACAATGACCCAATTGACTGGTCACTTTCCAAATAGCACCATGTCTTTTAAAAAAAATTACCCCCCAAAGTCACTTTGAACCCTTCTGATCTCTCTTCTCCATGAAATACAGCCCTGTGATTAGATCCCCACAGTGAAATATTGCCCACTGATTAGGTCGCAAGCTCTGAAATACGAGCAGGCATTTAGATCCCCACCTTGGAAATGCAGCCCACTGATTAGATCGCCCCTATGAAATATAACCCTTGGATTAGTTCACACCAGTAAAATATGGCCCCTGATTGGATCACCGCTGGGAAGTCTGAGTTACTACCTGGGAGTGGGACTTTTACCATATCCACAGAAAATAAAATATAAGTATATTGAGATCGTGTGAAAGCAGAGACAATAAATTAATAATGGTGAAGCACTGCAACTGGGACTTCCTTAACAGAGGAAATGTTATAGCTGGGATAGCCATGGGTGTACTGGTAAACATTTAACAACCAGCTCTCAAAAAATAACATATCCGTAATACATTTTTATATTTAATATAATTTTCTCCAATACTTTCTTAAATATAGAAATCAACAAAACAATAAATCAAGTCCTGATCTGTAATGTTTGCTGATTTCTGAGGAGTAAATGCTCACACTGAAATTTTAACAACAGTTCAAGTTGGCTTCAGGACACTTCTGAAAGGGTTAAGTGTTCTAATTAACCTCAGTGCCCTTTGGGGACTGAGCCTGTGGCAAAGTCCATGCCTTCCTCACCTTCTACATGACCCTGGTCCCAGAACTTCCTTTCAATTAGAGTCAAATCTAAAATCTAAAAGAGACTCCAGGTTTAGTGTGTCTCTAGTTTATACAATAGCAAGAATGGCATGCATTGATTGAGCATCTACTACATGCACAGTACTGTGCAGGTCCTAAGTTAAGTTAGGTGGGAACAGTGTAGAATAATGTAATATGTAAGGACTATGAGTCCAGAGAATTGGAGAAAAAGAAATAAGCTTAGATCAGAGGGACCTCGGAACATCCAAAGCCTATGAGCTATCCCAAACTGGAATGGGCAAGCACAGGAGAGAGTAGGATTTTGGTTCAAGCCTAGGAAGTTTAGAAGACTAGAATCTGGGCAGGATGGTGGTGAAGGGAGAGGTAATGAGTTTCATCCAAAACATGTTGAGTTTGAGCTGCATAAGGACATCTATTTGAAAGTGTTCAATAGGTGGCTTGGTGATGTGGGTGTGTAATTGAGATTCAAATTGAATATGAAAGTCTTCTGCATAGAGGTGATTATTGAACCTGTGGGAGCCCTCCAGGTCACCAAGAGAGAGAGGGAAGAAAGAATAGAAAAGGCATCAGAGGTATTTTCATTTTTTTCATCTGATCCTCATATAACAAAAATTTAAGGACCTTTAGAACCATCTTAATTGCCCTTTCTTGCATTACCTCCAGCTTTTCAAAGTTCCTCCTGAAATGTAATGCCCAAAAAGAATAGAATACTTGAGCTGTCATCTGTCCAGAACAGAGTACAAAGAAACTGTTTTTTACTTATTCTTAGGTGCTAAACCTTTCTATATATAGCCTAGGATGTCATTAAGTTTCTTGCAAAGCTGCTATATCACACTGTTGCCATATTGAATTTGTGGTCCACTGAAGCCCCCAGATCTTTTTTAGAGGGATTGTTGCCTACCTTTGCCTTTTGTCTTATATTTCTGAAAGGGAATTGTTTAACCCAAGTCCAATACATTACATTTATCTCTTATTCAATTCTGTTAAATGTCCTAGCCTGTCAAGATTGGTAAATGTCAAAATATTCTCAAGAAAAAACAAAGGCAGGAAGGAAGGAAGCAAGAAAAGAAGAAAGGGAGGGAGGAAGAAAGAAGGGAAGAAGGGAGAGATGGAGATAGGGAGTGAGGAGGGGAAAAGAGAAAGGGAAGGAAATAAAGGAAGATAGGAAGGTGGGAGGAAGAAAAGGAGGAAGGAAGAAAGAAAGAAGAGAAGAGGGGGAAGGGAGAAAGGAAGGAAAGAAAAAAGGAAGGAGAGAAAGTACTTAGAACCCTCCTGAAAGGTAAATACTATTATTATCAATATTTTACATTAAGGGAACTGAGGCAAATAGAGATTAAATTACTTGCTAGTAAGTGCCTGAACCTGTATCTGAACTCAGGTCTTCCTGAGGTCTCTTCCAGTTCTGAAATTCCATTAGTTGTGGACATATAACTTTACCCAGAAACTTTGCCTTGCATCCAGGGAAGATTTAAAGACTCCTTAAACGATGATGTATCAAGAAAGTGTAGGGGAAAGGATTCTGAATTGAATGTTAGAAAACTTTGGGTTCAACAAAGTTCTACTACTTATTAACTGTATGCCTTTAAACAAGGTTTGTAATTTTATTGAGCTTCCAGCTCATAGATCTGTTGAAATCTTTCAAGTCCAAAATAAATAGGAGCTGTTGCAGTAAGAACACTTGACTTTAAGTGAGAAGAGCTGAGTTCAAGTTCTGGGCTTTTCCACATGCTTGGTATCCTGGATTAGATAGATTACTTGACTTCCTGAATTTCTTCCTCTGAAAAACAAGGATAATAAAAGCATGTCCTTCCTTCCTCCTATAATTGTTGTGAACATCAAATGCATTGATGCAGAAAATGGGGTGTACAAATATAAAGCAGTAAATAAATGTAATCTTATAGGATGTGATGGAAAAGAGTCTAGGATTAAATCAAGAGACCTGGACTCAAATCCTGCCCCTCTGTTTATTAGCTTTGGGATCAACTGTAAGTCTTCCTTTCTTAACCTCATTTCCATCATCTGTAAAATGGGTATGAAAATAAGAATTAATGATGGCAATATAATAATAGCTATTGTTTATATAGTATTTATTATGTACCAGTCATTGAATTAAGTACTTTACAACTGTTATCTCATTTGATTCTTGCAAAAAAACATTAAATTGGTGTTATTATTATTCCCATCTTGTAGATGAGGAAACTGAAGCAGACAAAATTTATTTCTTTTATTATTTATATTCAAAATATATGCATGGATAATTTTTCTACATTGACCCTTGCAAAATTTTGTGTTCCAATTTTTCCCCCTTTCCTCCCATCCCATCCCCTAGGTGGCAAGTAATCCAATATATATTAAACATGGTAAAATATATTTTAAACCAATATATACATACATATTTATATAATTATCTTGCTGCACAAGAAAAATCAAATCTAAAGGGAAAAGATACGAAAGCAAACAAAATGCAAATAAACAACAACAAAAAGTGTGACAATGCTATGCTATGATCCACACTCAGTTCCCATAGGCTTCTCTCTGGCTGTAGATGGCTCTCTTCATCACTGAACAATTGGAACTGGTTTGAATCATCTCACTGTTGAAGAAAGCCACGTCCATCAGAGTTGATCATCATATAATCTTGTTGCCGTGTACAATGATCTCCTGGTTCTTCTCATTTCACTCACATCAGTTCCTGTAAGTCTCTCCAGGCCTTTCTGAAATCATCCTGCTGGTCATTTCTTATAGAACAATAAAATTCCATAATGTTCATATACCATAACTTATTCATTCTCTAACTGATGGGCATCCACTCAGTGTCCAGTTTCTTGCCACTAAAAAACATTTTTGCACATGTGAGTCCCTTTCCCCTTTCTTATGATCTCTTTGGGATACAAGCCCAGTAGAGACACTGCTGGATCAAAGGGTATGCACACTTTTATTGCTCTTTGGGAAAGTCACGAATTGCTCTCCAGATTGGTTGGAGCAGTTCACAACTCTACTAACAATTTATAACTGTCCCCATTTTCCCACATCCTCTCCAACATTTGTCATTGTCTTTTCCTGTCATCTCAACCAATCTGAGAGGTATCTCAGAGTTGTCTTAATTTTTATTTCTCTGATCAATAGTGATTTAGAGCACCTTTTTCATATGACTAGAAATGGTTTCAATTTCTTCATTTGAAAATGCAGATAAAGTTTAAAAGACTAGTATTACATAACTAGTAAATATCTGAGGATGGATTTGAACTCAGATCTTCCTACCCATTCTATTCCCTAATATAACAATCATAATGACAGTGATCCATACAAATTTAAGAACAACACTTTTACTAGATGTTGCCATACCAAACTACTCGTGATCTTCAAAAATACATGAAATGAAAAGCTTACAAATATAGAAACCTAACAGAAGAAATCAAATTCATGTTAAAATAGAATGAAGTACCTATGGATTTCATTGTCTTGGCTTTTACAAGTATAGTGTCAGTGATGACTACCAAAGAGGTGGGCAGCAAGGGAATGTTCTCACAGTGTACAGAGTACTAGGCCTGGAGACAGGGAGATTCATCTTCCTGAGTTCAAATCTAGTCTTAGACACTTATTAGCTATGTGATCCTGAGCAAATACCTTAACCCTGTTTGCCTCAGCTCCCTCATCTGTAAAATGATCTGGAGAAGAAAAATGACAAACCACTCCAATGTCTTTGTCAAGAAAACTCCAAATGGGGTCATGAAGATTTGGACACACCATACAACATGCACACACCTGCACTTCAATACTTCTAATCAATTACAAAAAATAATTATTTTCAGGGATGATATAGCACAATTGAAAAAATGCTAGATTTGGAATAAGAAAACAAACAAACACAAAAACCTGAGTTCAAAAAGCGTCGCTATACCACTTACTAGCTGAGTAACTTGAACCAATCCTTCCATCTCTTTGGGCCTCAGTTTCCCCATCCATAAAGTGAAGGTGCTGGATTCTATAACCTCAAAGATCTCTTCCAGCATTAAATCTCTGATTTCCTGATCTTGTAATTACATTTGTCTGCACCACAATCCACAGAATATTAAGTGTGAAAGAATAATGTGAGGTTGGAGGTTGTCTCAGGACCATTTCTATCTGAACTCAGTTGAACAAAATGAGACTGCCGAGATAATGGTAATAATACCTCATTTTTATATAGTCCTTTAAAGCTTCCAAATCACTTTCATTCATGATCTCATTTGAGATGTGTGGAGTTGTTATAGGGAACTCACTTTATAAGTCCTAAAGTGCCATAGAGAAGTGAATTATTACTATTATTGTGGTGATTGTTATTATTGGTCTTGTTGCTCCTGCTAATATTGAGACTATAAGGCTGTTTCATAACATCTGGGATGAAGGAGCTTCCAAGGGGTTGCACCAGACAGATACAGAATACTGGGCTCAAAGATCAACAGCCGCAATCTCGGGGACCGTCTTGTTTCAATGTTCTCTGACGGTCCGGGGGTCTAGGTTTGTCTCTTGGATGATGAAGTCCTGAACCCTCCAGGCAAAGAAATCACAGGCTGGCTAAGCATGGCCTGGGTAGTCAGTGGCAGGTGAGGAGGCAGGTCTGGCTGTAGGGGGGGGAGACGAGGCAGGGTATGGCTACAGAGCCAGACATCCGGTCACCTCGCTGCAGCGGGTAGACTGACGGCCTTATCAAGGATTTGTGAGCTTGTCCGACACAGCCAAGGCTATCAGGCCATCTCTAACAGGGCATGTTAGTCTAGTCCTTATCATGCTCCATCATCTTTCCCTGTGATTGAGGTTAAAGTCCTCCCTCCTCTGCCCTCCTCCCATTTTCTGTAGAAGAGACAAAGGAACAAAGGGAAGGGTTGGTAGGTCAGAGAGGCCCCTGGTCGGGTTTTCCAAAAGCATCGACCTGAGTTTGGATCCTGACTTTGTGCTTTCCTGGTAACATTAGGAGAATGACTTCATTTATCTGGCCTATTTTCACATCTGTCCGAGGATAGTTATGAGGATCAAATGAGATATTCTGTGCAAGGTTCTTTATAAGCCTGAAGTCTAAATAGGAATTATATCTCAGGGGGCATCATGATGGGACACAAAGAACGCGAGATTTAGCTTAGGGTTCCAATCTTGGCCCCTTACCCGGATGAGCTTGGTCATTTTAAATTTAAGCTCAATTTCTTTGTCTTAAAAATAAGGGATTTGGGGGCAGCTGGGGGTGCAGTGGATAGAGCCCCAGCCCTGAAGTCAGGAGCACCTGAGTTCAAAGCTGGTCTCAGACACTGAACACTTCTTAGTGACCCTGGGCAAGTCACTTAATCCCAATTGCCTCAGAAAAAAACAAAAACAAAAACAAAAAAACAAGGGATTTGGACTACACCCTAAACATCCTAAGTACAAATCCCCCACTCTGCCAATCAAGAAAGGGCTACTCATGCCTGTGTTCCTCAGTCAGTTAATCGATAAGCATTTAATCAGTGTTTATAAGTGCCAGACAATGCTCAGCACTAGAGATAGAAAAAGAGGGAAGACCTTGCCCTATAGGAGCTTACAATCTAGATGGGGAGACAACTTTCCGAGGGAAGGAGAGAAGAGGGAAAATTACAGTCTCTCTGGGTCTGCCTTTGAAGCTCTTCCTCTTGGCTCTTCTTCTTTAACTGTGCAGAGTGGAAGAGAAGCAGGGAGCAGCCTTCAGGAACTGGGGGGGGATAGATTATAAAAATTCTCATCTCCACGCAGAGATCATCTTGACCAATCCCTTCATCTTACCATTAAGGCAACTGAATCCCAAAGAGAGGTCTTGCCTTGCTAAGGCCCTGGCAAAGTCAGGAACTCAGCTGTCCCAACATCCTGTCTAGGTGGGTTTGGGTTTTTTGTCCTTTGTCGTTCAAGCTATTTCTTGCTAACTGAAGAAGATACGGAAGGTCTCAATCAAGGTGGGGGAGGGGACACCTAACTTGGTACACACTGCTCCCCAATGGGAAGGAGAACACTAAAGTCTTGGGTTCAAATCCCAGCTCAGCTTTTTATTACCTTGAGAAGCTATTCAATTAACTTCTTTGGTCCTCAATTTCCCTCTCTGTAAAACGAGGAGGTTGGATTCAGTGACCTCTAATGTTCTTTTCAGCTCTAAATCCTATGAGATCCCAGGCTGAGGTGGTTGCCATGGTGATGGGGTTGTCAGGGAGCCTCTGGGATGACCAAAAAAAATGGTGAAATACTGAAAATAATAAGGAAAATAGCTGCATAGCAGCCAGAAACATTTTGGGTGACTCACAGCCAAGGTTTAGGACAATCAAGTCATTTATAGGTCTAGGAAACGGGTCCAAAGACCTATTCACCTGTCAGGGAAGACCTGAAGCCCCATCTTAGTATAGAGGGGGAAAAAAGAACACCTATCTGTCTCCTTTCTGAACATCAATTTCTTCTTTAACAGGAGGTCATTACATGTATACATATATTGTATTTAACTTACACTTTAACATATTTAACATGTATTGGTCAACATGCTGTGGGTGGGGGGGGAGGGGAAAAATTAGAACAAAAGGTTCAGCAATTGTCAATGCTGTAAAATTATCCATGCATATATCTGGTAAATAAAAACTATTAAAAAAATAAAATAAATTTTTAAAAAGAGGAGGTCATTAAACTAGACCAGGGGTTCTCAAACTACAGCCCGTGGGCCAGATGCCACCGCTGAGGACGTTTATGTGCCTGCCGGGTTATGGCAAACGGGCTGAGGGGCGGAGGCAGAGTGTGAGCTTTTGTTTTTACTATAGTCCGGCCTCCCACAGTCTGAGGGACCGGGAACTGGCCCCTGTTTAAAAAGTTTGAGGACCACTGGACTAGACAATTGCTGAGGTCTTTTATAGCCTTAACTCTTATGAACCAATGGTTAGACATAGTCCTTGTCTGGATAGATATATAAACAGATAATGTATTTTAAATGTTTGCTGTGTGTCAAGAACTGTGTTTGATAGAGGGGCTGCAAATAAAGGCTAACAAAATAGTCCTTGCTTTAAAGGAGTTTGCCTTCTAATGAAAAAAGACAAGACATAGAGGGAAACTAGAAAATGGGCAGGAGAGAAGGAGGGGAACTTTTGAGGGGGCAGATAAGTCCATGGAAGCAAGGGAGTGATATGAACTTATGATTAAGTCCATACTTACCTGGAGGCAGTGGAATGGACAAAATGACCACTAGCTCTGGGACCAAAGGGTCTATAGTAATGAATTTTATTATGATTGACCCTAGATAGGAAAGATCTATTTGTGATTTGGGGCCAGTTTCTAGAAACTAGAGTTACCAGAAGCCAGTGCCTTATGGAAAACCCAGAACAAAATTGTTCTGTTGGCTTTTTCTGAGAGGATGACTGTAGGGACAGGTGAGTGATCAAAAGAAATCTTTGCCACTCCATGTTCTCCCCTGTAACTTGTCATTGTCTGATATGGAAATCAGAAGCTGCGAAAACTGATTTAGGTTAAATGAGGAGAAGTAATTTCTGGCAATTAGGGATATTGATGAACAGAGTGGGCTGCTTTGAAAGTAGCAAGCTCTCCATTCCTGGAGCAGATCTTCACCTGAAAACTCACTGGTCACTTCTAAGGAATGGTCTAAGGGCAATTTCTTTTGAGCTCCTGCCTACCCTGTCCCCACCCTTAGCTCTCTATTTATACAAATCCATTCCTTCCTTGGGGCCTCTCAGCTCTGCATGTATTTCCTATAAGGATGACCTTCTATAAACCTCACAGCATGCTAAAACACAAACCAAGAAATAGGAAGGAACCAACTGGGAGGCTTTCAAGGGTCAATCATTATTAATATTTAATAATTACATTAAATTACACCTTGAAAATCATCAGATTCTATAAATCAGCCTTAAATTATTGTTTTCTTGATTGTCTAGGCAAGTCCTTTTTTTTAATCTGAGAAATGGTTGTTCAATATTTACCCACATGCCCCTAAAACTCAGCCGTGGGCATATCTCTGATTCCTAAAACACAGTCAAAGAGGGATCAGCATGTGCTTACCAGTCAGGGAAGACTTCCTGGAAGAGGGGAATATGATAATGATGATATTGACATATTCTTTTTTTTAATTAAAGCTTTTAATTTTCAAAACATTTGCATGGATAATTTTTCACCATTGACCCTAACAAAACCTTATGTTCCAAATTTTCCCTCCTTCTCCCCAACCCTTCCCTTAGATGGCAAGTAATCCAATATATGTTAAAACATATTGAAAAATATGTTAAATCCAACATATGTAAACATATTTATACAATTGTCTTGCTACACAAGAAAAATCAGATCCAAAACGAAAAGAAAAATGAGAAAGAAACAAGCAAACAACAACAAAAAGAGTGAAAATGCTATGTTGTGGTATTGACACATTCCTAAAGCATTTAAATACTTACAAAAGATTTTCCTATCACAAGTCTGAGAGGTAAGTATTTTTCTCCATTTTATAGATAAAGAAACTGAGGCACTGAGAAGTGATGTGACTTTGCCCAAGGTCCCACCACCAGTAATTGTTAGAGTCAGGATATGAACCCAGGGCTCATGTCTAGTGTTCTTTCCAATATCCGCTATTAGGTAGAGGGAAGGAAGCCAGGATCTTTGAGCCGACAAGTCCAGGGCTGGAACCACTCTACACTAAGCATAAGAGATATTCAGAGAATACTCAAATTGCCTGTCACAATGCCTGCTGTCCTCTGAGATGGGAGTGGGAGGGGGCTGAAAGCTGTTGATCTGTGTCAGCCTAACAGGTAGGAGAGGCTTACTCCATCTGGCTCTGTTTTTCTCCCACTGTCCTGAATGCCTCAGTGTTTTAATTCCCTCCTGCTCCCTGTTTTTCTATTTCCATCTTGAACTTGGCATCTGTTTCCGGTTCCTTTCCTCCCACTTCTTCCCCTGCCCCCATTGTTTCTCTAATCATCCCTGTATTCAAGTATTTCTGAGTCTCTCTTTACAACTGTTCCCAGAGCTGTGGTTCAGGCTTCCTCTGTGGGGATCCTGGACCACTGTGTGTGGAGCTGGAGATGGAGGGTTAGAAGGGAAAGCAGCCTCCTGGATCCTGTCTCTCTTTACCTGGTCCAGGGATGGTCTGTCTCCTGGAACCAGGTGATAATTTTTTCCTTATCATAACCAAACTGTGTCCCACTCTCTCATCACCTTCCAACTCCCCAGCAAGGTCATCAACAATTAGAACCAGTCCTGATCTTAATCACATTATTCTCCAAACCCCACTACCAGAACGAGAAGGTGATGTTCCGGATAGGTCACTCTGACCACTGCAAAAATTTTAATCTCTCTTAGCCTCAGTTGCCCCATCTGTAAAAAAAAAAAAAAAAAAAAAAAAAAGGGACAATGATAAATGTTTCATATACTTAAAAGGATGTTCAATTTAGTTTGATTCAATAAGCATTTATTAAGGATCTGCTGTGTGTCAAGAAAGTACTGTGCTAAATGAAAGGACTACAAAAACAAAAAGGAAACAGACCCTGTCCTCAAAAAACCTATTTCCTACTTTAAGTCAAAGGGGCACAACAGGTGCTCATCTACTACAGAACTTGGAGCTGGGGAGGTCAGGAACACTTCAGAAAAGAGCCAGCATAGCACCTTCTCTCTGGAAATTTGTCTGGATTTTTTTTGTCTATACCTCTATTTTACATACCTGCTTACATATGGCAGCCTCCCAATAGAATGTAAACTCCCTGAGGGCAAGAGTTAATTTCAGTTTTAGCTTTATCTACTCAGTACCTAAAGTAGTGTCTAGCATGTAGTAAATGCCTGTCTTGAACCTAATAACATTTAATAAATATTTGTTCAGTTAAATTGAGATGAGCATAAAAAGAGATACGATTCTTAGAGGCTTTATTCTATCGATTATTTCCAGTTTATCCTGTACAAATAACTTGATTGTACATAGCCGTTGGCATGTTGTCTCTCCCCATTAAACTATAGGCTCCTTAAAGATTGGGACTGGTTTTTTGCCTTTCTTTGTATCCACAGGGCCTGACACATAGCAGGTCCTTAATAAATGATTAGTGATTGAGAACTGGCATGTATATTCAAAGTAAAATTTTGCAAAGTGCTTTATAAACTTTATTATGTCATCTGATCTTCCCAACCTTACAAGGCGGGTACAAATCTTGTTATCCCTTATGTACAGATGAGGAAACTGAGGGCTAAAGAGGGAAAATAATTTCCTTATGATCACATTGCTAATAAATATTGGGGTCATATGTATTAAGCCCAGGACCCCTTGGCTACAAGTCCAATCCTCAAGGACACAATTCTTCTCCAATCAGGAGGAAGTAATTTATGGTGGAGAAGACAGGGGCAGCCTATGAGAATGCAGAAATGGGACACTGGGCATCCAATTTGAGGGATGACTGGAAGTGAATCACAGAGTGTATAGAATAAGGCAGGTGGGAGCAGTTTTACGAAGGACATTGACTCCCAAGCTATGAGTTTGCATGCTGTCCATTATGTAGTAGGGGGGTTTTCTAACAAAAGAGTAACATGGTCAGACCTGTGCTTTAGGAAGATTATTTTTGATAGATGTGTGGAGAATGGATTGGAGAGGGAAGAAACTAGAAGCAGAGAGACCAATTAGGAAGCTATTGTGGAGTCCATGAGCGGTGAGCGGGGCTTGAACTGTGTCAGTGTTTGTATGAGTGGAGAGAAGAAGACAGATGTGAGATAAGTAATGAGTCAACAAGACCAAGAAAACAATTGCATAAGGAGATAAGAGGGGAAAGAGATATAAAGGATATAAACTGGGGGACCAGAAGGAAGCAGGGAAGTCTTGGAGAGGGCTAGGTTTGGGAGAGAAAGACAAGGATTCTGTTTTGGAGAGATCGAACCATGCTGTGGAGTAGCAAGCACCATTGAAATGGGACATATTTTAATTTACTACCTGAAAACTATAAGAAAATCAAAGAAAAACTTTGATCCTCAGTTTCTTCAATTATAAAATGAGGCTGGTGGCAGAACTACGTCAGGAATTGTCCAATGTAAATCCTATGATCCCAGGATCACGTTCATGCCCATTTTGTAGATTGGAAAATCGAGTGCCATGGATTTAAAGTTAGTGTGCACCCAGAATATCCTTTCTTCATTTTGGTCTTTCAAACCCCCACACATCTTAATGCCTAATGGAAATGCTATTTTCTTTTCTTTTTTTTCCCTGAGGTTAAGTTCTCCCTGGAGTTAAGTGACTCCCCCAAGGTCACACAGCCAGGAAATGTTAAATGTCTAAGGCCAAATTTGAACTCAGGTCCTCCTGACTTCAGGGCTGGTGCTCCATCCACTGCACCACCTAGCAGCCCCTGGAAATGCTATTTCTTTCAAGAAATCACCTTAGCTGATCCCAATCCCACAGCCTACCCCTTATCCCTGTTAATGTCCTTCAGACCTTCCAGCAATTTTGCTTCCCAGTTCTGATGCTCTCATCTCCCAACATGGCATATTAGAGCTGCCTTCTCTTACACTGTGAGGCCCATGGAAACAAGAGCAGTTACTTGGGTGACACATAGAATAGAGTCCTGGACTTGCAGTGAGGATGACCAGAGTTCAAATCCTACCTCAAACCATTATTGGCTCTGTAAGCCTGGACAAGGTCACTTCCTCTCTCAGGGTCAGTTCCCTTACACATAAAATTGGAGTAATAGCCCCTACCTAACAGGGTTGTGAGGATTAAATGAGAAACTCCCCCCCACTTACATATACATACATATACATATATACATTTACACCTATAAAGTGCAAAGTACCTAAAGTGCTTCATAAAAGTTAATTATTATTTTTATTATCTAAACTTTTCTTTTCTTCATCACTTAGCAGTGCTCCAAGCATACAACAACACTGAAGAAATGCTTATTGTATCAAATAGCATATTCTCATATTTTATTGCATTGTATTATGTCATTGTGTGTCATGCAAGGAGGCAGTGACTTCTGTCACTGCTGGCAGAGGGAATTGTGGGGCTCTGCCTAGGAGACGGCGAGGTGCCTTAGCCTCTTCCCCTTCTCCCTCTTGGCTTTGCCTGAAGTAGCTGGGCTCCATTTCTCTCATGGATTTCACTGTTGTTCCTTCTGATCCCTAGGCCGGGCTCTTCCCTCTCCTCTGTCCTCCTCCCACCTTCAGTTCTTCATCTTCCTCCTCCCTTAAACTCGTTCAGGAACAGGCTGATGTCATTCCCTTCCTCCTCAACCAGTGAGACAGGAAGTTTCAATATAACCACACATGCATCTCCCATTTTATAGATGAGGAACTTCAGGAAAGTGACATCCGCCTTGTGAGTGAGTGCCAGCGGATAGAGTTGAATCCAGGTCCTCTGCATACTGGAGGCTCCTTTTGCTGCAGGCATTGGGTTTAGGTTTGGGTTTTTTAATTTGTTTTTTTCTTAAAGTATTAGTGGATAAAATTACCTAATATTCATCTCAAATACCAGTCTTCTAGCAAGTATTATTAAACACTTCCTATCTGCCAGGGACTGTGTTGAATGCTAGAAATATTTAAAAGAAAAAAAAAGGGAAAAATGGTCTGGAGCTCACATTCAGATCTTATACCCCTGTACTCTCTCCTACCATACTACATACAGAGAAATGCCCTTTCTGGAGATACCAGCCACAAATTCATCCAGAGTATTGATCTTAGTGAACAAGACATCTCTAGGGAAGGTCCTAACCCTTTATCCAAGCTCATGCCAGGATGCAAACATGGTGTTCTGCAAACATCCCACCCCTCTCAGCTCTGATGTCTTTGTTCTAAGAACCCTCGAAGTTCTGACATTCTCTATTTTAAGAGCTTTTCCACTTCAGGCATTCTGTGCTCTAAGTCTTCTTCTAACTCTAAAATTCTGGGTTCTAAAGACCCCCCAACTCTGACATCCCTGGTTCTAAGGGCCCTCCCAGCTCTGACCTCCCGGGTTCTAAGGGCCCTCCCAGCTCTGATATCTTGGGTTCTAAGAGCTCGTCTATCTCTAACATATTCTAAGGCCCCTTTCAGCTCTCTTATATTCTCTATTTTAATTCTCCTCTCAGCTTTGACATCCAGGGTCCTTAAATCTTTTCCATCTCTGACAATCCTAGGCTCTAGATCCTCCAGGACCCTGACATTCTATCTTCTGAGGCCTCTGCCCTGTTCTAAGACCTGGAGCCCAGGTGCTTCCGGTGGTAACTGTCTTCCCCTGAGCCCAGGAGGGGCCTCTTTGGTTCCTCCTGTCCAGATGAGTGAGGGGAGCCGGACAGGATGACTTCCCCTCCTTCCCTCCCCTCTTTCTTGCTACAATGTATATATTTTTTCTAATCGCTCTGACTGCTGATAGTTATCTGGCTTTGCAAGAGAACGAAAGAGACTTTGTGTCAAACGTTGAAAAATGACTTTTCAGGCAGCCTCTCTCCCTCCTGAAAGAGGTGACGTGCTCAGAGCATACAAATCACTCAGCACTCGAGCGTCTAGTACGGGGAAGGCGAGTGTGTTTGGATTGTTAAAAAACCCTGCCGTCCCTTCCCAAGGTCACGGGTAGGCAACTGGCTCTGTCAGACTAAGGAGGGCAATCGCCCCCTGAAAAGGAGACAGGGAAGGTCAGATAAGGAAGGACCCCAGCTCAAGGAAGGGACATCCCCAACGGGGAGACCCAGGTCTTTCAGGTCATCTGGCTCGGAGCTGTGTCAAGGATGAGGGAGGGTGCTATGTTTATGCAGAAAGCACTGGAACTCCAGGAGGCGCGGACACTTGATCAGGCCCATTCTCATTTGTGCACAAGACCTGATCTATGGTAAACTCCAGAAAGTCAGGTATCTTCTATGGTCATGGTTTCCCCATTGGCGATATGGAAATAATTATAGTGTGCCATATATTTTACCTCTCTATTTACTCTTAATTAGCAAAGCTTTACCCTCCTGGGTTCTAAGGCCCTCCCTGCTCTGACATCCTGGGTTCTAAGGGCCCTCCAAGCTCTGACATCCTGTGTTCTAAGGGATCCTCCATCTCTAACAGTCTTATTCTAATGTTCTTATACTAATATTCTAGATCCTTTAGTACCTTCCAGTCTTTCTATTGTTAACCAGCATATTTGATTAATCAAGTTCCCTCATCCCCAACCCAACTAGCTTTGCTTTCTTATGAGAATGGAACATCTTGGACCAAGCAGGGCAAACACTTCTCCACAGACAGTAGTAGTATCTAGAGACTCATGCCTTTACTTAATTCTCCCTGTAGACCTCAGAAAGTCTTCCCCCACCCAGTAAGGTCCAAAGAATTGGTCTAATCGCGCTCTCCCTTTGCTGTTCCCTTCCTCTGCCCCAGGATTGTTGTAGCAAATCAAGATGCCGTGTGGAGCACTGATTACACTAGAAATAATTATGAAACTATTGATAGAGTGAAGATGACAAAGATACCCAGAATTGGTGCATGGTGGAGAAATTCCAGAACATATCTTAGAGAGGAATGGGATATATTTGACTTGAGAGCTCTCTCTCTAAATGGAGATTCTGTTCTAAGTTATCTTGCTTTTGTAAAGAAACACCTCCTTAAAAGGAAGGTCTGAAGGGGGTAGAGGGGATTTCCATTGTGTGAATCCCCAGATTGGATCAAGACTTCAAGCTGAAGAGCTGGAGCATGAGCCACAAAGTGAATTTTGTCTCCATTTCTTGCTCAGATAAGCTAGGATGCTATGGGAGCACCCTGAATCCTCAGGGCAGATGAAGTCCTCCTTCCATCCATCTATTCTTGGTGCCCAGTGTCACAGGACCCATAGCTCCACCAAAGAGGAATGCATGTAAAAGGAGTGTTTTGTCTTGTAAGTAGACAATGGCTTCTCTGCCTCCTTTCTGGGATGGGAAGGAACTTGGCTAAGGCAAGACACTACCTTTTCTGGGACTCAGTTTCCTCCCTTGTAAACTGAGTAATATAGATTAGATCAAAACTTCTTAAACTGTGGGTCATATAACTGAGGGTTACAAAATTATGATTTATTATCAGTAAATGTTTGATTTATATACCTATTTTATATATCGATAATCTGTATTTTATAAAAATTTCTCAGACAAAAAGGAGTGCAGACTGGAAAAGTTTAAGAAGTCTCCGACTCGAAGACTCCTTGGGTGTCTCCCCACACCGACCTTCGGTGTTCTAAGGACCCTCCATGCTCTGACAATGTACTAAGTTCCCTCTCATCTCTACATTCTGCATTCTGATAATTTATGTTTTTAAATTCCTAGGAGTCCAAAGGATTCTCTTATTTCCTCAAAGGGAAAACATCTTATCTTAGCATCATTGTTGGTGTAATAGAGGAAGGAGGGGAGGAGGAAAGCAATTCCCTCTCCCCTGCCTCTCCTGTTTGCTCTTCTCCCTCCCCTCCCTGCCTCCTATATTATCTCTCACCTCTGGCAATTGTGGCCCTGCTGCCTTCTTTATTTAATCGCCTCCATTGTCTGTTCTGGCAGACTTGTAATCTCCGCTTTGAACACATGTTAACAAATGGGCAAAGTTTTATCGGGAGCCTGGCTTCCCCCACCCTTCTTTGCTTCCAGATAAGGCCCTCGCTCTTCTTCAGCTCTACCACACTGGAATAAATTCTTTTGCAGTTATTCACATACAATACAATAAGCCAAATGACTGTGTCAATGAGGCTCAGGGACCCAGAGCCTAAGGGACCTTCCAGGAGACAGAGGACGAGCCCCCATCTGGGTGAAGGGTCTGCTTGATCCAACCTGAATGTGCCTATCAAATATCACATCTCCTTAGGCCATGTACTTCAGTCAAACCTTCTGGAATTGCCAGAGCTAATCATTTGCTGTTTCCTCTGTCAGCTGGTGGGGAGAAGGGGGTGGGGATTTTCAGGGGAATGATTCCTCAGAAAGGGCTGGTTTGTGTGAACAACAGACCAGACAGGATGTAATGTGGTAGTGTGGAAGGAATGGTGGCTTTGTGTTCAGGATGCCTGGGTTTAAATCCTTGTTCCAACATTAATTAGCCATGTGATTTCCTTTTACTCTGACTCAGTTTCCACACCAGTAAGAAAAAGGGTGTGATGTTATGGTACAGTGGCAACCATGGCTTTCATGTCAAAGGGCCTGGGTTTGGTATCACTTATTCTTTTTTTTTTTTTTCTTTTTGAGGCAATTGGGGTTAAGTGACTTGCCCAGGGTCACACAGCCAGGTTTTGAACTCGGGTCCTCCTGACTTCAGGACTCGTGCTCTATCCATTGTGCAACTTAACTGACCCTAGTCTCATTTATTCTACTTACTGTACTATATTGTGACTTTGTCAAGTCATGTTCCCTCTTGGCACTTCATGTGAGAATTTAACTAGTTGATTTCTAAGGTCTAAGGCAGGGGTTCTCAAACTATGGCCCACGGGCCACATGCAGCCTGCTGAGGACGTTTATGAGGCCCACCAGGTTATGGCAAATGGGCTGAGGGGCAGAGACAGAGTGTGAGCTTTGTTTTTACTTTAGTCTGGCCCTCCCACAGTCTGAGGGACAGTGAACTAGCCCCTTATTTAAAAAGTTTGAGGACCACTTGGTCTAAGGTCTAATGTCTCCCACTATGATTTATTATCTTTTGCACAGAGACAGCTAAATATAGAGTCAACTAGGTGACATAGTAAATAAAGTGCTGAACCTGAAGTTAGGAAGACCTGAGTTCAAATGTGGTCTCATACACTAAATAGCTGTGTGACCCTGAGCAAGTCACCGCCTCAGTTTTTTTATTTGTAAAAAAAAAAGAATTAATAATAGCACCTATCTCATAGGGTCATTGTGAGAATCAAATGATGTAATAATTGTAAAATGTTGTTGTTGGTGGTGGTGATGATGAGGGTGTTATTCCAGGACCAACACTTGATGTGTCTACTTAGATTAACTCTGGCCAAGTCGCTTAATCTCCCTCTATTCAATCTGCCCATTTCTAAGTGGAAATAATGATAGTTGCCTTATTCATTGTGAGGAAAGTTTACACACACACACACACACACACACACACACACACACACACACACACACACACACAATCTGCTTAGATTGTTCTCTCCACTCACTTCTCTTTCCTTTGGAATCCTTACTTCCTTCTGAGCATTGTTTCATGTACTATACTTCCCTGGTTGCTAATGGATTCTCTTTTCTGACAAAATTACTTTCAACTTATTTTGTATATATTCCCTCATCTGTGTACAAGCTGCTGTAAGCTCTTTGAAGTAAAAAAAAAAAAAAAAAAAAAAAAGGATTGTTTAATTTTTGTCTTGTATCCTTAGCACCTAGGACAGCTCTTGGCACCTGATAGATGTCTAATGTTTGTTAATGCTCTTTAAAGAATTGTAGAAAGTGGAGTTGTTATTAATGGAGATCATTGACAATTTAGAATCCAGAAGACGATGACTCCTTTTCTGGGTGGAAATATTCCATGCAAGCAATATCCTCTATGTGGCAGGGGACTGGAAAACTTATTTGTTCTGCTATTGACCTAGGTGAAGGGCCTTTAAAGATCATTTATGTCTAATCCCTTATTTACAAAAGAGAAAGCTGAAGGCCAGAGAGAGAAAGTGACTTGAGCCAAGTTACAAAGTGATATGACATTTTGTGTTCTCTCTTCATAGGCCGTAATACTGTTCCTGGCTCTGATTCTTTCCAAGGCCACAAAGAGCAAATAGAACTCACTTTTTCTTACAAAGACCAGTCACAGAAATCACTAAACCAAAACAAGATCAACAACTTAGCTAAAGCAAGTGGCTACTTCCACTTGTGTGTGTGTATGTGTGTGTGTGTGTGTGTGTGTGTGTGTGTGTGAGAGAGAGAGAGAGAGAGAGAGAGAGAGAGAGAGAGAGAGAGAGAGAGAGAAAGAGAAAGAGGAAAGAGAAAGAGATTTCAATTCTTGATGAGAGTTCCAACCCTTCTGTTGAAGAAGAAAGAATTTAGGACTATGAATCAGACACTTGGGTTCAAGGCCATTAACTTGCTGTGTTAGGCCAGGCAAATCACTTGTGTTTCTCTAAACTTCAGTTCCCTCCTTTCGAGAATGACTAGGTTGAAATTATGGGATCTCTAGGGTCCCTTCAACTTTGTGATTTTTCTTGTATGGGAAGTCATCTTGTGAAAAAACCATTGGAATAGCAGAAGTCAAAGGACCTGGCTCCAAATTATGGCCTTGCTCCTTACTGCTTGTATTCCCTCTGGTAAACTGTTTTCACTCCCATACCTTCAATTTCTTCATCTGGAACATGATAGGGTTGGATTAGATGATCCTTGAGATCTCTTCTAGATCTCATTTATATGATCTACATATCCTGCCTGAGAAATCCAGAAGTGTCTGGCTGTCTTCTTTACAATCTGTAAGGAAAGGTCACTTATTTTTGTCCACTAATCTTGATTCAAACTAATTTCAAATAAGCTAGACATTAAATCCACCACCTCTTCACCCATCCACTCTAGCCTCTTTGACAGCTCCTAATGGGGTCCAAGACTAAAACCAAGTAGTTGGAAAATTCCATTTGGGAATCTCCCTGCTTTCTACCTTCACTATCCCTGCTATCTGACAGTGTTACTTTAAACTCTATTTACATTCTGCAAAGTACATAAGATTTTTATCGTGTACTTTCCTAATGTCAATTTCCCCATGATGAGAATAAGGTTGTAAACACCCATATTTTTATAAGTTATTATTCGAAATATGGGAGAGATGTGATCACTCTTTTCAAGAGGTTCATCACACTGTGAAGGAATGGAGCCCCAGCAGGTGCCAGGAATCTAACCCCCAGGGCTTCCGTTTCTGGGCTTCAAAGCTAATCTAGCCATACCGCTAAAAGGAACAAAGACATAGGAAGACAATCCAGATAATAATAAGTAAACTTATTAATTGAGAACTGGGAGATGGTCCAGAAAAGAGCAATATAAATGACCCAAACTCCAAGAAGTAAAGAACTGTGTGTTCTATTTCTGGTTTTCCTGCTAATGTTCTAAATGACCTTGGACAGTGCCCTAGGGCCCAAACTTCTTCACCTGTATAAGGCCTAGTGCATAGAAAATGCTGATGAATGCGTGTTAATGATTGATTGGAGGTCGGTGTGGGGTTTTGGGGGGTGGGGGAGTATAGATTATACTATATGGTCATTAAAGTTCCTTCGAATTTTAATATTCTATAAATTTTCCAAAAAAATGGGAGGATGGAACAAAGGGTCCCTAGCAACTCTGATGTTCTGTGATTACAAATATTTTAACCTTTGTTCCATGATCTATCAAATGGGAAAGTATTGCCCCCACACTACTTTTTCTTACAAGCTCCTGAAGTGGATGGAATTAAATAATGCATGGAAAAGAGCTATCTGATTATTAGGATCACAAGATTCATATCAGAGATGGGACCTCAGAGGTCATTTAATCCAATTCTTTCATCTTACCGATGGGGAAACTGAGGCTTAGGGAGTTTTATCCAATGGTTTGTCAAAGGTCGCACTGATCGTGTCAAAGGTGAGATGGAAATTCAGGTCATATAATTCCTGAGTATTCTATGCATTGTGCCATGCTGTGTCACCCTCTTATTACATGATTAAAAGAAGACTCACTGATTCCATCAACATAGGGAACCCTCTCTATCAAGGATGATCACAGATTGCAAATTGCAACCCATCTGTGACTCACTAAGCATTTTCTAGCAAGTCGTCTGAGGCTAAGAAGCATCTAGGTGGCACAGTCGATAGAATTCTGGGAAAACCTTGATTTAAATCCAGATACTTATTAGCCATGTGACTTTGGTGAAGTCACTTAACTTCTTTGCCTCAGTTTCCTCATTTGTAAAATGAGAACAGTAACAATATTTGCCTCTTAGATTATTTCCAGGATCACATGAGATAATATTAGTACAGTCCTCAAACATGTTAGCTATTAGTAAGAGGGTAAGTGACCTGCACAAAGTTACACAGCTTGTTGTTTTGGAGGAATGATTTGAACCCAATCCTTCCTTATTCCAAGACCAATAATCTAGCCTCTGTACCATGCCGTCACTTACTCTCTGCAAATTACTATTACATTGTTATTGTTATTAAAAAAACTACCAGATAGAAAAAAATAGTGGAGAGAAAATAAATTGCTCCCCCAAAGGGTTCATATTATGGGGGAAGTGGGAGATAAAATTAGAGAAATATAAACTGGGGCTAGATCATGAAAGGTTTTGAATGCCAAGAGAGGGTATAATTTTAAAAATTCATCCATTTATTCATTTACCATTGGGATCATAGATTCAATCCCAAGCCTTAGCCCTATGAAGCTTGTACTTGTACTCCATGAGGACCCCAAATCCTACAGGATCATGATTCTTCCCAATTCTGCCTCCCCTTGGATCGGTTCAGGGCTGTTGCTCTCTTCGGGATGATTCAAAGTTAATGTGTTCTCAGAGACTGGAAGGAAAGCCCCCTGCTTCTCAGCCTGCCCTCTGAATGCCATTTCCCCAGCAGGCTGGCCAGCTGTTTGGTATCACATTATTATCAAGCATAAACTTGAACCCCTCATCCTCTATGGAAAAGTCGCCTCTAGGACCAGGTCTCCAGAGACATCAGTCATTTCCAGCTCCCAGAGAACAAGTAGAATTGAACCTCTGAACAAGAGAAATAAAATGAAACCTGCTTCCTCTCCCCATCCTCCCCCTTCATGCACTTCTACTTTCTCCCTTCCCGACCCCTCCATTCAATAATGTATCTTCAATCTGTTCCTTGCCCTTCGGCGGAAAGGAGTTAGATGGAAAAACTAACCAGACCCAAATAGCTGTCCGGTGACAAGCAGGCACTCTATAACGGAGAAGCGGTAATAGGCTGATGTTTATCTTTAGGGACGTGTACATTTAATAAAGTATTAATATGAAGGCCAGATTGCCTTTCCTGTCGAGCAAGAGAAGAGATTAGCAGGAAGGGAGAGGGCTGAGTGGAGGGGGAGAAAGAGAGAGAGAGAGACTCAAAATCAGCAAGTCTCGGGCTGGGTTTTGCCTTCCGGAGAAAATAAGTTCTAGAAAACTTGGCAGTTGAAAGA
Organism: Sminthopsis crassicaudata; assembly: GCF_048593235.1. NCBI lineage: Eukaryota > Metazoa > Chordata > Mammalia > Dasyuromorphia > Dasyuridae > Sminthopsis > Sminthopsis crassicaudata. Next base: position 613,550,423 of record NC_133619.1, on the reverse strand, counting down.
ATTTCTATAAAGGGAACTTACTTATCTCATTGACTTTCATCAGAGAATCAAAGCTGGGTTCCTATAGACAAGACCCCCTACCAGTAGATTGAGTTGAAAGCCTTTAGTAATGAAGATGTTAAAAACAGATACTCAATTCCCACTCCCATTTTACATGTTAGTCGGGCTTTTGGAGAATATTCAGAAGTTTGGATTCGTGGGTCTCTCTCAGCAGAAGAAAAAAGAATTCCAAAGGTCAAGGGGAAGGGGATAGGGTTCTACATTAAACTGTACTTCTCATGATCGAGGAAAATAATATTCCAGTTCTAAAACTTTTCTAGGGTCCCTTCCAGCTCTAATAGTTTGTGATCAAGCTATTTTGCTAAACTGTGGTCTCCCTGAATCTTTCCCTAATTTTTCAATTCTTTCCCCAATTCTCTAGTGTTCCTCATTCAGCCTACTGTCACATGAGCTAATATTGGGAATTAGGACTGGGAATTCTAAAATAATTCTAATTTATTCCCTCCTTTCTTTATTCTGGGTATTTGGAATTTCTCTTGGTAGATCTTCAGAATGGTACATAACCTACTAAGCGCGCCATCTTCCCCAACTCAGATATTCCTTAAATCAGAGGGTTCTTATTTCATAAAACAAGCCAGCTCTGTAGTTTGTCAATCCATAAATTATAAATGCAGAAAAGCAAGTAGCTTAATGAAATAAAATTGTGTAGTAAAGCCTCATTAAATCAGACCCCAGTCATCTGAAGTCCTTAAGATGAAGGACATGATACTCTTATTAAGTAACAAGTAGATTTCCTGAAAATCTGCAAGGAAGACATGATATCTAATACCGGGAGATTGAGATTTTTTTTTTGGTGGGAGGTGGGAGGTGGACGGAAGAAAAATAGAAAAACAATAAACTTTTACAAAATTAAAGATTCCTCTTTGTACCTAAGCCAGCTTCTAGGTCTTGCAATTAATTCTTGCATGCAAAAGGACTTTGGTGTTTATGAGACATTATTATTTAATGGAAGCCTATTGTGAATTGTAATTTTTTCATTAACTTGCCTCGTTTTACTTATTAGTCCCTGTTTATATCTTAGTTTATGCTGTGTGCGTCAAGCAATAATTGTGTTTCTTTAAAAATTATTCTATAACGTTTCATAATCTATAATTCAATTTTGCATTAAGTCAACTGTCCTCTTTATACTCCCCTCCCCTTGTCATGAATATGTTGGGTTTTCACTGTATCCTGAGACAGAGGTCGGCGGAGTGGGGGGAAAATGGACAAGAACTGGGGAACTTAGATCTGGCTTCCAGTATAAGTTTTGATATTAACTCAGAGACACTGACATTTGACAATGGTCAAGTTCCTTGACTTCTCTGAGTCTAGATCTTTAGCTGTAAAACAAAGCCCCCCACTGCCCCCGACCAGCTCTACCACTTTTAAGTTCTAGGATGTTTTTCAGCTTATTATTCTAAGCACCCTATTCTCAACTCTGATATTCTCTTTGCTAAGGGCCCTCCTAGCTCTGATACCCTGGGTTCTAAGGGCCTCCCGGCTCTGACATCCTGGGTTCTAAGGGCCCTCCTAGCTCTGACCTCCTGGGTTCTAAGGGCCCTCCTAGCTCTGACCTCCTGGGTTCTAAGGGCCCTCCCAGCTCTGACCTCCTGGGTTCTAAGAGCCCTCCCAGCCCTGACCTCCTGGGTTCTAAGGGCCCTCCCAGCTCTGACATCCTGGGTTCTAAGGGCCCTCCCAGCTCTGACCTCCTGGGTTCTAAGGACTTTTCTTGCTCTGACATTCTCAAGTTTCCTGTATCACTGACCTTGCATATTCCAAAGTCCCTTCTAGCTCTCAGATGCTTTTTTCCTAAGGCCCCTTCAGAGCTTGCCTGAGAAGGGCTTTAAACGCAGGGACAAGACTTCATCCTGGGAGTACTAGGGAGTTGCTGAATGTTCTTGAGGAGGGAGTCATTTGCTTGCATAAGGGAGATTGTTCTGATGCACAGGTGGAGGGGACAAGCAGGAGGGGAGAGACAGCATCAGAGACAAATTTGGGAGCATCTGCACAGTCTAGGGTAGAGATGATGATGTTGAGAAGGTCAAAAACAGTTGGGCCAGTTGGGAGGCTTGGGTTCTCCGAGGGCACCTCCCAGAGCCTTTCTGCCCATCACCCCGGCAGCCCCAGGTCTCAGGGAACCATGTGGAGTTACACCTTCTCCTCTGTTGTTCCCTGACACCCAGGGATTTGGGGGAGGGGCAGACGGGCTTGTCCTAAAAGGAAAGTCGTTCCTTCAGTGGAATTTCAAAGAATGCTCAGGATTCCTTGATTTTTCATCTCTCCCCTCATTGCCTCAACTTTTCTTTGGAGCAGAAATGACCTAGTGATTCAAAAATCATTTTTGTAGCTCAGCATTTTCAGCCACCTGATTCTTTATAATCTCATTTGGGGTTTTCTTGGCAGAGATACTGGAGTGATTGGCCATTTCCTTCTGCTCATTTTACAGATGAGGAAACTGAGGCAAACAGGGTGAAGTGACTTGCCCAGAGTCACACAGTTCAGAAGTGTCGAGTCTGGATTTGAACTCAAGTCTTCCTGACTCCACATCCCAAACTCTATGCACTATGGCGCCTCCCAGCTGCCCCCTTTTTCCTGATTGGATCTTCCTGACTCTAAGACCAGGCACTTTGCACTGTGGCACTGTCCCTATAAAAATTATAATCCCTGTATAAATAGTGGAGTCCCCAAATTGGAAAAGACCTCAAAGAACCTCAGGTCCATTTCAGTGGCAAAGTGGATAGAACGCTGGGCTTAAAGGGAAGGCCTGAGTTCAAATCCAGCCTCAGACACTTGCTGGGGGGGTCATTTAACTGATATTTGTCTCAGTTACCTCTGTTGTAAAGTGAGGATAATCATGGTATTAACCTCAGGGTTATTGTGAGGGTCAAATAACATAGTATTTGTAAAAGCACTTAGTGCAGTACTGAGGATTAAAAAATAGTCCATTGATGGGTAACATAGGAAAACCCAACCTCAAAAGAAAGAAACAAAGAAAAGAGAAAGGAAAGGGAGGGGAAGGGTGAAAAAATGAAAAGAGAGAAAAAAACTTTGAAAACAGCAAGTTCCACTTCTCCAACCTGTTCCATGTATTCCGGGGCCTTTTCTAATGTCACTTCACAGAGAGCCTTTCCCTAGCCCAGAACCAGCTTTTCCTGGGTTTAACAGAAGAACCAAGATAACCACTGAGCACGGGGAAGCGCCATAGTAGAGATCATAGATCATAGAATGTGAGAACAGGGAGTGTAGAACACAAAATGCCTTTGCTGAAAGAAGCCTTAAAACATACAATGTCTTAGTTAATAAGAACCTTAAAAATCATCTTGACTGTTTTTCTTATTTCATAGCATTTGAAAATGAGGCCCAGTAGGGGTTTGTACCTAGTTCATGGCAGAGCCCAGCACTAGAACCCAGATCTCTTGGTTTCTGGCTTAGTGTCTCTGCAGTTCTACCAAGCCCTGCATTTATAAAGGTTCTATTATTGCCTGGGGATACTGGTCCTTATTATTAATAGTGTAACCACATGATTATCAATAATGAAACACAAATTAATAATAAATAAACAAACTAATGATAAATAATACATACATCATGAATAATACATTAATACCATGAGTCTTTTGAGCAAGTATCACCTCTGACAGTGAAGAATTTGATTAGCTGGATAAAGATCACAGAGCAGAATATTTCAGAAAGGGTTGGGAGGTCAGGGGCAGGGAAGTTGGTTAAATGAAAGGGGCCAGATCCTCTCCCAGCAGAGGCATCAGATGTTTAGCCAGCATGGGCTTGATGTGTGATCAGCCAAAGGATGGCGGGGTCAGGATACAGGTTGAGAGGAGGCAGGGCTCTCTTTCCACTCCTCCCCGATGCTTCTGACTCACAAGGGAGACTCTGAGCCAGGCCTTTTGGTCAGAGTCCGCCATCAGTGGCTGTGCTTGAAGGCCAAACCACCCGAGGATTTCAAGGGGGTCAGCGCCTGAATCCCAGCCATTGAGGGGCTACATGGTGACCTCCATCAGCTGTTTCAATCTCTGAACCTCATCTTACCTAACAGATGAATGGCTCCCTTACTCCTTCCAATAGAAGAACTATATATGAAAAGCCCAGGCTCTTCCTTGAGAGGTTCAGAAAAGACATTTTGTGTTCCAAACTCCCTCTCAGATCTGACATCCTCTATTCTAAAGCCTTTCTCAGCTCTGACATTCTATGTTCTAAGGCCCTCCCAGCTCTGATCTCCTGGGTTCTAAGGGCCCTCCCAGCTCTGACCTCCTGGGTTCTAAGGGCCCTCCCAGCTCTGACCTCCTGGGTTCTAAGGGCCCTCCCAGCTCTGACCTCCTGGGTTCTAAGGGCCCTCCCAGCTCTGACCTCCTGGGTTCTAAGGGCCCCCCCAGCTCTGACCTCCTGGGTTCTAAGAGCCCTCCCAGCTCGGACCTCCTGGGTTCTAAGGGCCCTCCCAGCTCTGACAGCCTGGGTTCTAAGGGCCCTCCCAGCTCTGATCTCCTGGGTTCTAAGGGCCCTCCCAGCTCTGACCTCCTGGATTCTAAGGGCCCTCCCACCTCTGACCTCCTGGGTTCTAAGGGCCCTCCCAGCTCTGACCTCCTGGGTTCTAAGGGCCCTCCCAGCTTTGACCTCCCGGGTTCTAAGAGCCCTCCCAGCTCTGACATCCTGGGTTCTAAGAGCCCTCCCAGCTCGGACCTCCTGGGTTCTAAGGGCCCTCCCAGCTCTGACAGCCTGGGTTCTAAGGGCCCTCCCACCTCTGACCTCCTGGGTTCTAAGGGCCCTCCCAGCTCTGACCTCCCGGGTTCTAAGGGCCCTCCTAGCTCTGACCTCCTGGGTTCTAAGGGCCCTCCCAGCTCTGACATCCCATGTTAGGACCCTTCTGAGAAACTCCTAGAATTAAGTGGTTTCCAAGATTCACGTGGAGGGCTTGACTCAGTTTCCCAAGATGGTAAACCTCAGAGATAACTTAGCTTGAATTTTGTTGAATAAAAATATATTCTACAGCATCCATGACAAGAGACTATCCGGATTCCACATTTGAGGAACTCCATGAATGATCATGAGCACACTAACCTCTCCCAAGATAACTCATTCCACTTTTTTGGACAGGGGGGAGTCTCTTACATTTAGTCTGACTGCCCCTCTGCTACTTCCTTCTAGTTCTCCAAGCAGAATAAAGCTAACCCTTCTTTTCACATGATTCTCCTTCAAATAGCACTAAGGTCGATGAGTTAACACTATGATTTGCTCTGCCTTTATCCCCTTCCCCTCCCCCATTCCCTAAAAAAATCAAGATTGAATTAAAAAAGGCATCACAAGGCAAAATAAGAAGGTGACATCTTGAATGGCGTTCCAGTTTGGGGTTTCATATTCGAGCAAGGACAATTGTTAAGCCAGAGAGGATCCAGAAAAGAGGATCTAGGATGCTTGAAAACCTTATACCACATGAGAATTAGCTGGAAGAACTGGGATGTTTTGCCTAAGAGGAGTGGCTGAGGGTGGGTGGGGCAGAATGTGGGCGGGAACAAGAGCTGTCAAGTATTTGAAGGACAGGAAGAGGGCTTGTCCTATTTGGTCCTAGTCGCTGGAATGAGGAGCATTGGGTTAGAAATAACTGGGATTTGCTATATGGAAAAACTTCCTAGAGCAGCAACTACCCAAAAGTGAGATAAACTGCCCAATTAGGTAAGTGGTGTGCTCTCATTGAATGTCTTTTAGCAATCTGTCTGATATATTATGATGGGAATTCCTTTTCATATGTGGGTTAGAATTTAGGGCTTCTTAAGCTTTTTCCACTTGCAACCCCTTTTTGCCTGAGAAATTTTTACATGATCCTGGATATATGGGTATATAAAATAGGCATACAAATCAAACATTGGCTGAAAATAAATCATCATTTCATGATCCCCACATTCGTTTATGAGACTCCATATGGAGTCACAAACCACAGGTTAAGAAGCTAGGGTAGAGCAACATTGAAATCATTTTCAACTCTAAAGTATTCTGTGAAATATTCAATGGCCATCATCGGATTCCTCCAAAGAGACCGTCCAGCTCTGATGTCATCCCATTGGCCATTTAGGTCCCTGCAATCTTCTCACTCTCTCTCCATTCATTTGGGCTTTGTTTCTTTTTCTTTTTTTCCCGAGGCAGTTGGAGTTAAGTGACTTGCCCAGAGTCACACAACAAGGAAATGTTAAGTGTCTGAGGCCAGATTTGAACTGATGGCTGGTGCCCTGTCCACTGCACCACCTGGGCTTTGTTTCTTAAAGAACCACTCCCAGGACCCTGGTTCACGTCTGGTCCCCGCTCCTGGGACCTTTGGAAGCACCCGTTACAATCACTCAGAGACAGCATATTTCAATCGACCGTCTGTACCTGTCCAGGAGATACAGTTACAGTAATTGGTTTGTTGTAATAATATTTATTACGATAGTAATTACACGGCATGGGGAGCTCGGTGAGGCTGTCATAACTGCCCTGATACGGTATTTATCTTCATGAGATAGGGGTGACCTCTTTTCTTTCACAAGTGGTGGAGCGTGGAACTCCGTTATCGAGGACAGATAAATCCCGGGTCCTCAGGAGCTGGGTGACATTGGGGATTTATGTCATTTTTGTACGTTTAGGTCAATCCCAGGTTTTCTAGCCAGAGGAGAGCTGATACTACTGCCCACCAGCTCCAGGTCAAAAGGTTCCAGGGACTGAGGGATGAGGTAATTTCTATGTGATGACTACCCTGCCATTGCTGTCATAGGATAGAGATCTGGAAAGAGATCTTGGGGATTTCTATTCTAACTCTCATTTTTACAGATGAGGAGAAAACTGAAGTCCTCAGAACCTGACCAAGGGGGGGGGGTGGCACATAGCAAAGCCAGGACTTTCAACCAGAAGTCTCTGATGGGAAGGAAAGCTCTTATTCCTCTGGTCTCTACATATTTTTAGCCTTAGGGGGCATTAGCTTTATGACTGACCTCCCTACCTCAAATCCCCTCCCTCTCCAGACCAGCCTCCCCACAGCTGCCCAGTTATACAAGTGCAGGATAGGCTACACCACTCTCCTGCTCTAAATGAGCTCCAGTCTTGCTGTTGCCTCCATGATCAAATACAAACTCCTCCATTTGCCATTTGAGACTCTTCTTAGTCTAGTTCCAGCCTCCCCTTTCTGCCTCATTATGCACTTCATGAACTCCATGCACTCTGTGGTTTGGCCCAAGTGGTTTCCTTACTATTTGATCTCCAGCTTACATGCCTTTGCACTGGCTGTGCCTCATGCTTGGAGTGCCTTCCCTTCTCACTTTTGCTTTTTAAATTCTTTAGTTTGTTTGAAGATTCAGTTCAAGTAATGTTTTCTATACATGATCTTTCCTGATCCCTTTTACCCCAACTCCCCAAAAGTTATTATGCATATAAATATATGCACATATATCATAATCTAGAATATCTATGAATATAGATTATAGTCACAAAGCACCATATCAGTTCAACTTCATTCAGTTCAGCAATCATCTGTGAAGGCCTTGCAGTATTCTAGGGGCTGGAGATTCCCAGATAAATATGGAACAATCCCAGCCCTTAAGCAGTTAGTATTCTGGTGGGGCCATGGTGGGGTGAGGGAAAGAGGAACACAACACAGAACCATAGAATTAGGGAAGGAAAGGAACTTTAAAATCATCGAGTAATTTTTACAATTGAGGAAACTAAGGAATGAAGAAAATAAATGATTTGCGGACTTCCGGCCAAGATGGCGGCGTGGAGGCAGACAGCTGCTTGAGCTCCTCGTTTTCTCTCAGAACTTACTTCATGACAAGCCTCTGACTTAATGCTTGACCCAGAAAGAAATCCACAAATTATCACCAAGAGAAGACATCCTTGAAAGTCGCCAGAAAAGGTCTGTGTTTGTTCGGGGGAGGGTCAATCAGACTGGGCGCAGACTGAGGGCAGACAGCCAGAGCAAGACAGGCAGCTCACACAGCTCAGACCAGAGGGGGAGGGGTGTGATCTCTGCAGTTTCTGCGAAAGGGCTTTTGCCCCAGTGTGGATGCTCCGTCTTGGCAGCAAGCCAGGAGCAGCAGAGAGGGTGTAAACACCGGAGGTGAAGATTAAAACCCCAGAAAGCCAGCGTCTCTTAGAGCCCGGACACCCCCAACCCCCACCTGGACTGACTCGGTGCGTTCTCAGAGCCTCAGAGCTCAGACTCAGTACAGTCATTGCTGTTCTGTTAGTGGCTCTCTGCTGCCCTACCCCCAGTCTGTAGAGGAAGCCCATTAATACCATCCAACCCCATCCCCCGCAAAACAGACCAATTGTTTCTCTTGTCAGTTTGTTTTCTTTGATTCCTACTCTGACAAAATGAACAAAAAATTCAAAAGGGCTCTAACCATTGACAGCTTCTGTGTGGAGAGGGAGCAGACTTCAAATGCTGAGGAGACTAGGAACAGAATGTCCCCAGATGTATCCCCTGGGAGGGATATAAGCTGCTCCTCAATACAAAAGAACCTCATAGAGGAAATCAAAAAGGCTCTCACAAGAGAGCTGGAAGAGAAATGGGAAAAGGAAAGGGAAGCTTGGCAAGAGAGCCTGGAGAAGTCATCACATGCATTCAAAGAAAGAATGGATAAAGAAATCAAATCATTGAGAAACAAGATTAGTGAGCTGGAAAAGGTAAACAACTCCAAGGAAAACAGGATTAGTGAGTTGGAAAAGGTAAACAACTCCAAGGAAAACAGGATTAGAGAGCTGGAAAAAGAAATCAGCTCTCTAAAAAATAAAATGGATAAAATGGAAAAAAATTCCATAGAAGATAAAAACTCAATTGGACAATTACAAAGAGATATAAAAAAAATGAGTGAAGAAAATACATCATTGAAAATTAGACTGGAACAAGTAGAAATGAATGACTCAAGGAGAAACCAAGAGGGAGTCAAGCAAAACCAGAGAAATGAAACAATTGAAAAGACTGTCAAGTACCTTACCAGAAAGACAACAGACCTGGAAAACAGATCCAGGAGAGACAATTTGAGAATAATCGGACTCCCTGAAAAATGGGAGGAAAAAAAGAGCTTGGACACCATTTTCGAGGAAATTATCAAAGAGAACTGCCCAGACGTTTTGGAAACAGAGGGTAAAATAGACATTGAGAAAATTCATCGATCACCTACTGAAAGGGACCCTAAAATCAAAACGCCAAGAAATATAGTGGCCAAGTTCAAGAACCATCAGACAAAGGAAAAGATATTGGAAGCTGCTAGAAAAAAACAATTCAGATATGGAGGATCCACAATAAGGATAACACAGGATCTAGCAGCGTCCACATTAAAAGAACGCAGGGCCTGGAACATGATATTCCGAAAGGCTAAGGAACTTGGTATGCAGCCAAGAATAACTTACCCAGCAAGAATGAGCATCGTTTTCCAGGGAAGAAGATGGACATTTAACGAAATAAATGAATTCCATCTATTTTTGATGAAAAAACCAGACCTACATAAGAGGTTTGATCTTCAAATACAGAACTCAAGAGACTTCTAAAAAAGGTAAAAAGAAATCTTGAGAACTATACTTCTGTCAAAAAAATATGTAAAGAACATATGTACAATTTGTCTTAGAAACTAGAGGTGGAAAGGAGATTATATCATAAAAAAGTATAAAGTGGTGGTACTACATCTCATGAAGAGGCAAAGGTAACCTATTATATCTGAGAGAAAGAAAGGAGGGAGATGAACATAGCGTGTATCAATAGACATATTCAATTTATGGTGAAACTTCTTCCACTTCATTGAAAAGTGAAAGGGAAGGAGTAAGCTAAGGGGAAGGGAATACAGTAATTTCGAGGAAAAGGGGTAAAATAAGGGGAGGATCTTTAAGGTGGGGGAGGGATCCTAAAAAGGGAGGGCTGTGAAAAGCAAGTGGTGTTTACCAGTTGAATACTGGATAGGAGGGTAAAAGGGAAGGAAAGGGGAAAAGCATAAGCAGGGGTTAATAGGATGGCAAGCAAAATAGAATTAGTCCTTCTAACCATAAATGTGAATGGGGCAAACTGCCTCATAAAGAGGAAGCAGTTAGCAGACTGGATTAAAAGTCAGAATCCTACTATATGTTGTTTACAGGAAACACACCTGAAACAGGATGAGACATTCAAACTAAAAGTAAAAGGGTGGAGCAGAATCTATTATGCTTCAGGCAAAACCAAAAAAGCAGGAGTAGCCATCCTCATCTCAGATCAAGCAAAAACAAAAATTGATCTAATTAAAAGAGATAAGGAAGGGCATTATATCCTGCTAAAGGGAAGCATCAATAGTGAAGCAGTATCAATATTAAACATGTATGCACCAAGTGGTGCAGCATCTAAATTCTTAAAAGAGAAATTAAGAGAGCTGCAAGAGGAAATAGATAGCAAAACTATAATAGCGGGAGATCTCAACCTTGCACTATCAGAATTAGATAAATCAAACCACAAAATAAATAAGAAAGAAGTCAAAGAGGTAAATAGAATACTAGAAAAGTTTGATATGATAGATCTTTGGCGAAAGCTAAATGGAGACAGAAAGGAATATACTTTCTTCTCAGCAGTTCATGGAACCTATACAAAAATTGATCATATACTAGGGCATAAAAATCTCAAAATCAAATGCAGTAAGGCAGAAATAGTAAATGCATCCTTTTCAGACCATAATGCAATCAAAATAACATTTAATAAAAAGCCAGGGGAAAATAGACCAAAAAATAATTGGAAACTAAATAATCTTATACTAAAGAATGATTGGGTAAAACAGCAAATCATAGACATAATTAATAACTTCACCCAAGAAAATGACAATAATGAGACATCATACCAAAATGTGTGGGATACAGCCAAAGCAGTAATTAGGGGAAGTTTTATATCTCTACAGGCCTACCTGCATAAAATAGAGAAAGAGAGGGCCAACGAATTGGGTTTACAACTAAAATTGCTAGAAAAGGAACAAATTAAAAACCCCCAGACAAACACAAAACTTGAAATTCAAAAAATAAAAGGTGAGATTAATAAAATTGAAAGTAAAAAAACTATTGAATTAATTAATAAAACTAAGAGTTGGTTTTATGAAAAAACCAACAAAATAGACAAACCCTTAGTAAACCTGATTAAAAAAAGGAAAGAGAAAAAGCAAATTGATAGTCTTGAAAATGAAAAGGGTGAACTCACCACTAATGAAGAGGAAATTAGAACAATAGTTAGGAGCTACTTTGCTCAACTTTATGCCGATAAATTCGATAACTTAAATGAAATGGAAGAATACCTTCAAAAATATAGCTTGCCCAGATTAACAGAGGAAGAAGTAAGTAGTTTAAATTGTCCCATCTCAGAAAAAGAAATAGACCAAGCTATTAACCAACTTCCTAAGAAAAAATCCCCAGGACCAGATGGATTTACAGGTGAATTCTACCAAACATTTAAAGAACAACTAACTCCAATGCTATGTAAACTATTTGAAAAAATAGGGATTGAAGGAGTCCTACCAAATTCCTTCTATGACACAGACATGGTACTGATACCTAAACCAGGTAGATCGAAAACTGAGAAAGAAAACTATAGACCAATTTCCTTAATGAATATTGATGCTAAAATCTTAAATAAGATATTAGCAAATAGACTTCAGAAAATCATTCCCAGGATAATACACTATGACCAAGTGGGATTTATACCAGGAATGCAGGGCTGGTTTAATATTAGGAAAACTATTAGTATAATTGACCATATTAATAATCAAATTAATAAAAACCATATGATCATCTCAATAGATGCAGAAAAGGCATTTGATAAAATCCAACATCCATTCCTACTAAAAACGCTTGAGAGTATAGGAATAAATGGACTATTCCTTAAAATAATAATGAGCATATATTTAAAACCTTCAGTAAACATCATATGTAATGGTGATAAGCTAGAACCTTTCCCTGTAAGATCAGGAGTGAAACAAGGTTGCCCACTATCACCATTACTATTCAATATAGTACTAGAAACTCTAGCCTTGGCAATAAGAGCCGAGAAAGAGATCCAAGGAATTAGAGTAGGAAATGAAGAAATCAAATTGTCACTTTTCGCAGATGACATGATGGTATACTTAGAGAACCCCAAAGACTCTGCTAAAAAGCTATTAGAAATAATTCAGAATTTTAGCAAAGTCGCAGGATACAAAATAAATCCACATAAATCCTCAGCATTTTTATACATTAACAACACAATCCAACAGCAAGAGATACAAAGAGAAATTCCATTCAAAATAACAGTCGATAGTATCAAATATTTGGGAATATATCTACCAAAGGAGAGTCAGGAATTATATGAGCAAAATTACAAAACACTTGCCACAAAAATAAAGTCAGATTTAAATAATTGGAAAGACATTCAATGTTCTTGGATAGGCCGAGCGAATATAATAAAGATGACAATACTCCCCAAACTAATCTATTTATTTAGTGCTATACCAATCAGACTCCCAAGAAACTATTTTAATGACCTAGAAAAAATAACAACAAAATTCATATGGAAGAATAAAAGGTCGAGAATTGCAAGGGAACTAATGAAAAAAAAGTCAGAGGAAGGTGGTCTAAGTGTACCTGATTTAAAGCTATATTATAAAGCAACCGTCACCAAAACCATTTGGTATTGGCTAAGAAATAGACTAGTTGATCAGTGGCATAGGTTAGGTTCCCAGGACAAGATAGTGAATAAAAATAGCAATCTAATCTTTGACAAACCCAAAGATCCCAAATTTTGGGATAAGAATTCATTATTTGACAAAAACTGCTGGGAAAACTGGAAATTAGTATGGCAGAAACTAGGCATGGACCCACATTTAACACCACATACTAAGATTAGATCAAAATGGGTCCAAGATTTAGGCATAAAGAACGAAATCATAAATAAATTGGAGGAACAGGGGATGGTTTACCTCTCAGACTTGTGGAGGAGGAAGGAGTTTGTGTCCAAGGGAGAACTAGAGACCATTATTGATCACAAAATAGAACATTTTGATTACACCAAATTAAAAAGTTTCTGCACAAACAAAACTAATGCAAACAAGATTAGAAGGGAAGTAACAAATTGGGAAAAAATTTTTACAGTTAAAGGTTCTGATAAAGGCCTCATCTCCAAAATATACAGAGAATTGACTTTAATTTATAAGAAATCAAGCCATTCTCCAATTGATAAATGGTCAAAAGATATGAACAGACAATTTTCAGATGATGAAATTAAAACTATTTCCACTCATATGAAAGAGTGTTCCAAATCACTATTGATCAGAGAAATGCAAATTAAGACAACTCTGAGGTATCATTACACACCTGTCAGATTGGCTAAGATGACAGGAACAAATAACGATGAATGTTGGAGGGGCTGTGGGAAAACTGGGACACTGATGCATTGTTGGTGGAGTTGTGAAAGAATCCAACCATTCTGGAGAGCAATCTGGAATTATGCCCAAAAAGTTATCAAAATGTGCATACCCTTTGACCCAGCCATACTACTACTGGGCTTATACCCCAAGGAACTACTAGAGAAGGGAAAGGGTCCTGTATGTGCCAAAATGTTTGTGGCAGCCCTTTTCATAGTGGCTAGAAGCTGGAAGATGAATGGATGTCCATCAATTGGAGAATGGTTGGGTAAACTATGGTATATGAATGTTATGGAATATTATTGTTCTATAAGAAATGACCAACAGGAGAAATACAGAGAGGCTTGGAGAGACTTACATCAACTGATGCTGAGTGAAACGAGCAGAACCAGAAGATCATTATACACTTCAACAATGATACTGTTCGAGGATGTATGCTGATGGAAGTGGATTTCTTCAACATAGAGAAGAGCTAATCCAATTCCAATTGATTAATGATGGACAGAACCAGCTACATCCAGAAAAGGAACACTGGGAAATGAATGTAAACTGTTATTTTTACCTTCTGAATCCAATTCTACCTGTGCAACAAAAAATTCGGTTCTACACACATATATTGTATCTAAATTATACTGTAATATATTTAACATATATAATAAGACTGCTTGCCATCTGGGGGAGGGGGTTGGGGGAGGAAGGGAAAAAATCTGAATAGAAGTAAGTGCAAGGGATAATGTTGTAAAAAATTACCCATGCATATGTACTATCAAAAAATGTTATAATTATAAAATAAAATAAAAAATTTAAAATAAAAAAAAAAAAATAAAAAAAAAGTAAAAGGCTACTAAAAAAAAAAAAAAAAAAAAAGAAAATAAATGATTTGCCAAGGTTTCATAGGCGATAAATGCAGAGCTAGACTTTGAACCCAGGATCTCTGATTAGAAATACAGCATTTTTCCATTTCACAATTCAATTGTATTCTCAATTAACTAAATGTAAAGGTTAGGATGCTTTTAAAGGGAAGAAACTAGTCTTATTATTATATGGGAATAATATTCCTTCCCTGGGAAGAGAGATGAATGACAGCCTAGAATAGAAGGTGTGTGAAAGGATTGAAAGGGAAGGTAAGGAAAGAATGTATCCTGGGCAGGATGGATCAGCCATTCAAAATGTCAGAAAACAGCCAGCAGGCCACTTTGACCACTGAGACTAGAAAGGTAGATGGGAGCCATATTTTGAGGGACCTTGAAAGGTAGGCTATGAGAAGAATGAATCAGTCCTGGTTAATTTATTTATTGATCCTATTTGCAATTAATTGATTTTGTCCTATAACTGCTTCAGTCATGGTTCTCTGTCTCTGAAATTAGTTCAAAGATTCAATTCAACTGGCTTGTAATGGGTTATGTTTATAAATCCAGCTCTTCTTGCCTCAAGGAATTTTGCTAACCTTGGGGCATGTGTGTGAAAGAAAAGGAAATCTGTCCTGATATCTTTATTCCACCAAGCTATCCTTCAAGGATGTCTGGTTTGCTGTCCAAAAGTCTGGGTCATTATTGCAGGTGGACTGAATAGTGAGCACTTTAGTCACAAAGAAAGGAGGAGGAGGTCATTGCTAGTTCCCATTACCAAATTTCCAACCTGTCCTGCAGAGCTTCGGTCTGTAACCAATCATGCCGTTCCGGTTCCCCAGTTATGCCATGATTTCACCTACTCTATTCTGTTCCCCAAAATCCCATGAAAGAAAACTGTCCCGCTCATTGGGAGTCTCATCTTACTGAGAAAGCAGAAATCATACCTACTGTTGATTTATTTTACAAATGCTTTACAAATAAAAAGTGTGTTTGGAATTTTTTGCCTCAATCTACCTTATTTATCTATTTTAGCTGTGGAGTTTGTATTTTTATTTAAGGCATTAGAATACTGCCACTGAATATTTTTGAGTAAGAGAGTAGTATGGTCAGATGTATGTTTTTAGAATATCAATTTGACAGCTCTGTGGGACATGAGTTGAATAGGAGGCAAGGAGACCAATTACGAGACACTTGGAATAGCCTAGGGGAGAGGGTATGAAAACCTGCAGCAGCTTGATATTTGTATGAGTGGAGAAGAAGGGATGGATGCTCGATATAGTAACATAAGAAAATAACCTAGTGCAGACTCTGGACCTGTGCAATTAGGTATGTCCATTAGAAATCCTTCCTGGCCCTGTACCAGATCAGAATATGTTTTATAAGGTCATGGTTATCTGTGTTGAATCTGTGCTAATAAAAATGTCTAGAGCACCATTTCCAGGAAAGATCCACATTTTAACAATGGTCTTCTAGAGACTATAACTTCACCTTTCTTGACTAATAACATGGTAATCCAATGGAAGAGACCTCTGGGGAACAGGTAATACCTTGTGCTGTCCTTTCCATCCCACCCCACATAGGACTGGCCCAAGGCCATGTGTTTAAGCTTACTCTTTACCAAATGCAAAGACCAGAACGGAGGGTGGGGAGCATCAAAAGGAGATTCTGGATGGAAAATTATTTTTCATCAGCTCATTGAGTAGATGCCTGGTTGCTAAATATCGCTTGTGATTTTGCTAAATGTATGTTAACGGGAGTGGTGTAAATGCTGTCAAAGATAGAGGGGGAGAGTGATGGAGCCATTGAGAATAATGAAGTGTTTAGTTAAGATGAATCCGACTCGGCTCCTGATCTGGCTTCTTGATATGGCTCGGAGGGGGTGGAGATGGGGGGGATACGCACTGGGGCTGATTGGTGGCAAATGTAATGCTGATAAAAAAGAGAGATCTGTCTTTACTGGCCAGATTCACCACTTTCTTCTTCTTCTTCTTCTTCTTCTTCTTCTTCTTCTTCTTCTTCTTCTTCTTCTTCTTCTTCTTCTTCTTCTTCTTCTTCTTCTTCTTCTTCTTCTTCTTCTTCTTCTTCTTCTTCTTCTTCTTCTTCTTCTTCTTCTTCTTCTTCTTCTTCTTCTTCTTCTTCTTCTTCTTCTTCTTCTTCTTCTTCTTCTTCTTCTTCTTCTTCTTCTTCTTGTAGCATTCAATTGTTTCAAGTCTAGATGGAGGGTTAAATTGGGCTCTGCTCCAATGGCTGCCTAATGAGTCGCTCTGACTTCTCACCATGGACAGGGGTATTTCTGGATTGGGGGAGGGGAGTAGCATAGTATCAGGAGACTGATAAGAATACTGTTCTTGGATGTTTTCTCACTCATCTTCTTCACTCAACTCAGCTATTGTCTCACCATCATTAATAGCCTGATCATCTTCTAGATCTTTAACCTTGAATCCTACCTTGCCCCTCTTATGTCGAATCCAATAGATTAGAGTCAGAGAACCTGGTTTTCAATCCTAGCTTTGCTATCTGTGTAACCTCCCATAACTTATTTCATCTTTCTGAGCCTCAGTTTCCATAGCTGTAAAGTAAAGATTGGATTCCAAAGTCCTTTCAAGTTCTGAATTTTATGATTCTACCTCTTTCTCACACGTGGATAAGCTATGAGTTTTGGCAGGTAAAACCGTTTTTTTCCCTCTCTCTCTCTGGTACTAAGATCTGTTTCCAGAGTGATTTCACATTACTGCCCCTATCACGTAATCTATGTACCAGCTAAACTTTCTGCTTCTCAGATTCATCATCCCACCTGCAACCTCCATGCCTTTGCATAAGCTGTCCCCAATGACTGGAATCTCTCTCCTTACATCTGCCTCTTGAAATCTAGCACTACCTCCTACAAAAAGCCGTTACTGATTGCCCTGATCCTCCATATACTTCTATTTAGTTATCTCTGTGGATCTATTCTTTCTCTCCCCCAGAGTACACTCTTGGAAGTCAAGGCCTATTCTGGTTTTGTTTTTGTACCATCATTGTGAAGCATAGGACATAGCCCATAGTAGGCATTCAATAAATGCTTGTTGTTTGAACTGAATGGAATTGAATTAACTAGAATTGAATTGATAGGGAAAGAAGGTGCTGGGGAATAAGGAGTGGGATGGAAGTGACAGGCTTCAGTTTTTCCATCAGGCAAATGAGGAATCTGGGCTAAATGACTTTGTTCAGTTTTACTCTCAGTTCAGTATCTGCAATGGAATAGTTGGATTAGAGAAGACAGGCAGAAGAAAATTGTCTTTGTGTACAGTCCTTATCTTCTAAGGTGTGGCCTTTCAATTAGCCAGGTGCCAGCAGAAACCCAGTGGGGGGAAATCTTAGTATGAAAATATTTCTGATAACAGTTTGACATCCAAAATTGAAGCCTATTTTCCTTAATGAATAAATATTCAAAGGATGTGAACAAATGTTTCTCAAAAGAATATCAAATATGAAGAGAAGGACAAATCAAAACAACTTTGAGATTTTGTCTCACACCCATCACAATGACAAAAGATGAAAAGTAAATGTTGAAGGAGATGTGGAAAGACAGGCTTAACAAGGCGTTGTTGTGCTGTGAATTGGTACAACCATTCTGGAAAACAATTTGGAAGTATGCTAATAAGTTTAGCAAAATTCTCATGCTCCTTGACCCAGAGATTTCTTTTTTTTTAATTTTAAAAAAATTTATTAAAGCTTTTTATTTACAAAACATGCATGAGTAATTTTTCAACATTGACCCTTACAAAGCTTTCTGTTCCAAATTTTTCCCTTCTTCCCCCCATCCCTTTCCCTAGATGGCAAGTAGTCCAATACATGTTAAATATGTTAAAATATATGTTATATCCAACATTTATACTGTTATTTATTTTTTGCTGAGGTGATTAGACTTAAGTGACTTGCCCAGGGTCACACAGCTAGGAAGTGTTCAGTATCTGAGGCCAGATTTGAACTCAGATCCTTCTGACTTCAGGGCTGATGCTCTATCCACTGCACCACCTAACTGACACTTATACAGTTATCTTGCTGCACAAGAAAAATAGAATCAAGAAGGAAAAAAAAAACCTGAGAAAGAAAACAAAATGCAAGCAAACATCAGCAGAATGAATAAAAATACTATGTTGTGATCCACACTCGGTTCCCACATCCTCTCTCTGGGTGGAGATGGTTCTCTTCATTACTGTTCTGTTGGAACTGATTTGGTTCATCTCATTGTTGAAGAGGTCATGTCCATCAGAAAACATCCTCATACAGTATTGTTGTTGAAGTATATAATGTTCTCTTGGTCTTCCTCATTTCACTCAGCAACATTTCCCGTAAGTCTCTCCAGGCCTTTCTGAAATCATCCTGCTGGTCGTTTCTTACAGAACAATAATATTCTGTAACATTCATATACCACAATTTATTCAGCCATTCTCCAATTGATGTGACCTAGAGATTTCACTGTTAAGCATATACCCCCCAAAAAGTCATCAACAAAAAGGTTTCATATACACCAAAATATTTCTCACACCACTTTTTGTGATACCAAGAAAATTGGAAACAAAATAGATTTCCCTAGATGGAGAAATGGCTAAATGAATTGTGGTACATGAATGTAATGGAACATTACTGTGCTATGAGAAATGATGAACATAATGAATTCAGAGAAACGCGGAAAGATTCATGTGAGCTAAAATACAATGAAATTAAGCAGGAGGAAAACAATACCTACAATTAACACAACAATGTAAAAGGGAAAAATAAAAACCATAAAACAACTAAAATGGAATATTATAAAAGTAAGAACAGGCTTGGCCCCCTCAAAAGAGATATTAGCAGAAACTCCCGTGCATTCTCCTTTTCCCCTCATCTTTCATGAACGTGGAACCCACCAGGGTAGAATATTGCATACACTATCAGATCTTTTTAGTTTGTCAATTAATTTTGCTAACTTTTTCCCCTCTTCCCTAAAAAAACAAATAAGTTTTTGTTAAAAGCAACTTCTCTGGAAAGGTAGAGGGGAAAGAATTACAGGGGAAAATATAGATGACATACAAGCAAATGATAAAAATACTTTTTTTAAGTGTAGAAGCTTCCTGGTTGAGTCAGAATACCATTATCATCAAGGTATACTTGAAGTTCATTCCTCATGTCTATTTTCCTGAGTGTCTATAAAATTTGACTTGCTACATGACCTTGGGCAAAGAATCTCAGAACTGGAAGGGACCTCAGAGACCATCTAATTTGAAATGAATCTGGGCAGAAATTCCTCCTACAATATCCCTGACAAGTATTTCTCCAGCTTTTACTTGAGAACTACTAGTGAGGAAGGACCCCATTAACTCCCAAGGAAGCCCATTCCACTTGTGGACATGATTATTAGGAAGCTTTTCTTTACAATGATCCAAAATCTGCCTCATGAATCTTCCATCCATTGCTCCTCATTCAGATTTCTCGGGCTCCAGAGAATGAATGTAATCCCTCTTGAGTGATAGTACTCTAAATAGTTGGAGACAGTCATCCCTTCCTTCACCCCCACCCCAGTTTTCTTTTCTCCAGGCTGAACATTCCTAGTTGCTTCCATTGGGCCTTGTACATTTGGTCCTTCCAGGCCCTCATCCTGATCAGGGTAACTGTTTTTTTGTTAATGAAGTCAGATTTTCAGATTAGCAATGTGTCCCAAGGCAGCCCCCTTAATGCTTTCATCATCTGATATAGATCTACCATGAAGGAATTTATCTAAATCCTTCTTGAATCTGTCTAACCAAGGCAGATGACAGCACATCAGCACATATCCCCTCCAACTTATGACATCTGCCTGGCTTTGATGATAATAACTACTCACATTTCTATAATAATCTACTGCTTACAGCATGTTCCTTGAAACAACCCTGTGAGGTAGGGAGTACAAATATTCATATCTCCATTTTATAGCTGAGAAAAGGGAGTCTAAAGAAACTGAGGCTGAAGGAGAGTTGTCCAAGAGGAAAGATAATGGTCACACTACCAGCATGTGTCTGAGATAGTATCCAAAGCTAGAGCAATTGACTCCATGTCTTCTTGGCTTTCTACTCTGCCATTTTTTTTAAGATTTCACCCTGATACTTGGCTCTTGACCCCTTCCATCCCTTCCCAATTCTACCTTGACTTCCAGTTTCTAGGTCTGGTCCACTCAAGCGCCTACCTATCCTTTATCTAGGCTCCTAGTCTTGCCTTAATTTACCAGAATTCCTAGCCTTTAGATACAGAAATACACCTAGAAGACCAAGGCATGGGATAATGATGATGATAATGTCATAACAATGAGGATAATTGATAAGAGCAAAACTAGCAAAAACACTTACAAAGTCTGAAAATATATGCAATGTTCCATAAATGTGGATTTCTTAGATTTCTGCAAGAAAGAGAAAGAAATACATTTTCTCACTTATTCTTTTTAAGACCAAGTTTAGTCATTATAACTAGAGAACAATCAGGTGGGAGGGGGGGAATTGGGGTTTTTCCCATATGGCTATGAGAGGGAGAGAGAGACAGAAACAGAAAGAGACAGAGAATTCTGGCTTTTGATTCAGAAAGATTTTGGTTCAAGCCCTGCCTGTGAAACACCTTGACTTTACTTGGGCAATGTACTTAATCTCTTGGTATCCTTAGGAGCACTGTGACTCTAATGGTATAACAGAAAGAATAATCTGAATTTGGAGCAAATTAGCTCCATGGCAGCACCTGAATTCAAAGCTCAGTTCTGCTCTTTATTGCCTGTGTTCCTCTGGACAAGATATTCAGTTTTACAATGTGCTCAAGCAATTGTCTAAATTGTAAGTTTTTCCTGATTCCATTTCTTCAATGTAAAATAAGAACAATAATGGCAACAACTACTCACAGGGTCATTAAGAGAAGCAAAGGAGATATTTATAAAGCACCTAGCATCATAGTATGCATTTAATAAATGTTTCTTCCCTTTCCATCCCTCTCCTAAACCATTGCCTCCTTTTTTGCTTATTCTGAACAGTCATTGAGGGTTTCAACAGACCCGAGAAGCCATGAGTAAGGAAACTACAAGGAGTACATCAATGCCCCACATGGTTTACTCCAGACTTGAAAGGCTGGGATGAGCAACTCCATGATCAAGTGATTTGAGGCATTAAGCTTGGAGTCAGCATCTTCCAAGATTACAAGACAGTACAGACTTTAGAAATCATCTATTCCAACATCTTTACTGAACAGACAAGGAAACAGACCTGGAGAAGGGAATTTTCTCAAGTTATATAGTAAGCTGGAGGACTGGGATTTAGAAATCGGGGACATCTAATCTGACATTCTCATACTCAGGGGAACAAATACTCTATGTAGCAGCCCACACAAGTGGTCCTCAACCCTGCTCTTGAAGATCTCCAGAGATGGAGAGCTTTCTGTATTCGAGGCAGTATCTAGTCTGGGCTCCAAGGAATGGACTAGATTGGTCCCTAGAGAGACATGATTTACAGGTGGGGATGGGGTAATTAGAGGGAGAAACCTATATGGTCTCCAACAGATGGAGAAGGAACTAAGAGAAGATGGGGCTCCTGGGAAATGGAGAATTGACTAAAGATGGGAGAGGTATATAGAATAATGAGATTTAGGGAAAGAAAAGATCTTAGATTAGATAACTTAGTCCAACTCCCTTATGTCACAGATAAAGAAGCTGAAGTCCAGATAACAAGTTGCCTATATTCACTTAGATCATAAGTAGCATAGCTACCAGCAATTTGCTCTTACATGCTATGTCTCTGGATTTGCTTCTCTTTCCCATATCCAAATACCATTCTCTCTTTCCACCTAACTTCTAAATAGTTCCAAGAACTGATTTCCCTTTTTTAAAATTAAAAAGTCTTGATTTTTATATGTATTTATCTCTGAATAGATTCTTCTTCTCTCTTACCCTTTGAGCAAAGGATAAAAAACAATAACAAATGAGAAATAAGACAAAAAAGATCATAGTTTACCAAAACTAGCAAATACACCTACAAACTGTTGGTGTTCCATAGATGGAGATTCCCTAGGTTTCTGCAAGAAAGGGAAAGAAATACATTTTCTCTCTCATTCTTTTTAGGACCAAGTTTAATAATTATAACTAGAGAACAATAAGGTGGGAAGCAGCAATGGGTTTTTTCCATACATGATTGAGGTTCTTTTGTAGGTTGTTCTCCTGATTCCAATTATTTCACTTTGAATCAGTTCTTTAAAGTCTTCTCAAGTTTCTCTGAATTTATTATCTTCATCATTTTTATGGCACAGTCATTTTCTGCTACATTCTCATTACAATGCCTTTGGACGTTCCCAAACAATGGGCATATATTTTGTTTCAAGTTTTCTGCTACAATGAATATTTTGGAATATATAGGACTATCCTTTCTGACTTTGACATCACTAGGATACGTATACCTAGCAGAGGGATCCCTGAATCAGAGTATAGACATTGCAGTCATTTTCCCTACTTGATTCCAAATTACTTTCAGAATGGTTGTGATGTAGGGGAGACAGTGATGACTCTGAAGCCTCTTTGACTTGAAAGTACTCTTGTCTGTCAATGATTGTAAAAATCCTCTGCCTAGGAATAAATATAATCCTGAAGCCCTTTGACCTAAGAGTCAATGATTGTGGAGGTCCTTCAGCCCAGGAATGTAGTGATGTTTCTTCACTTAGATATACTAACAATCTGTCAATAATTTCAAAATCTTCTGGCTTTTGAATAGTCCTATGTTAGGACCCTGGATCTCTTAGAAAATCAGCCAGAATCAGGATAAGCAAAAGTCATTATTCTAGGTCTTTTGCCGTCACGGTCAGGGGATTAGATCTAGCAATCTCCACACCACCTTCCTCTCTCTCCACCTCCAGGAGAATGCCTCAATTTCCTCCTCCTACTCCACCCACTCATGTCACTTCCCCTGCTTTGTCCACACCCTGATCCAGCCAGCACTGAATAGCTGGTGAGGGTCATTCTTCAAACATATTAATAGAAAATTGTCCAATTGGCAATTAGTCTCACATGCTCCATTATCCAAGTGCATTTGCTCAGTTCTAGCCCTTTATAATCCTACAAACATTACTAACTGTCAAATATAATCTGTTGGTCAGTAATGACCAAGTTCTGAGACAATAGTGAACAGACCATCCCTCATTATGGAAGACATAAAATTAGCAGATATAATCTGTTGGTCAATAATAACCAAGTTCCTGGAATAGACCACCCTGCAAACCTACTTGTAAACCATAAAAAATTAGCAAATAAGTAACATGAAGCTCTGATCCAATCTTGTATAACTCTATCCCCCTTCTCTTGATTCTTTGTTAAACTCCCTTCTGGGATCTAGCCTGCTGTTATCAGTATAAAAAACTCTTTGTCCACTCAACTTGGAGACTGGGTCTGTGAATTATTTTGCCATATCTGCGACACCAACCTGAGGACCCCCAAACATTGTTGAGATGCCTTATCCCTCAACAGTTGGACCAATTCACAGCTCCACCAATAGCATATTAATGAGCCTGGCTTTCTCTCCAATCTCTCCAACACTGACTAATTCCATGTTTAGCCCTCTTTGCCAACTTGCTGGGTGTGAGCTTGTCTGGTTTCTTTCCCTCTAGGTTTGGCTCTTCTTAAGCTCTGGATACTTCTAAATGCCTCCATGGAGTCTACCCCTAAATGCTCACACCTTCTGAGTTTGTGATAACTGGCTACTGTCATTAGCAGTCACAACAAATAGGGCTGCCAGCATTTTCTCCTCCCACCCGAAGCACACCTGTGACTCCCTGACCACTAACAAGTGTTGACATTGCAAGCTGCCTTTCCCCTGTTCCCACCCTCAGTCTGCCTCTCCAAGTCCCGGAGAGAGAACACGATCTCACCATCTGCATCTACCTTGGTTGATTTATGTCAAAGCCATCCAGGCTGCCAGTATACTTGCCCTTCCTCTCCTCCTTCAGGAAGAGGAGGTGACCTCCCTGGTTAATCTGGGGCTTATTGAAATAGTGGACAGAAGGCAGTTTTTTTTTCCTCTATCTTTAAAGGAATCATAATTTGTAAGGCAAGAAGGGGAAAGAGAAGGGACCAGCACCAACCTGCTATAGGGTCCAATGGTAAGAACCAATGAGGAGCTAATCAGATTAGCTTTTGGTAGAGAGGTAGCCCTATACCTGCTTTCTGCCCTCAGGGAAGGACCAAGACATTAAGCCCATGGTCACATTGCTGGGAAGCTGCAAAATGAGAGCTCAGACTCTGGTTTTCTTAGTGTAAGTCCTGAGCTCTTTCCTACTCCATCACGCTTCCAGATGCCCAGACCCAGGAGAACAATTCATTGGCCAACTGTCGGAATATATAAATAGGTATAAGAAGGATATTGTATAATTAACAACCACAGAATGTTAGCCGTAGATGGGCCCCTTAGCGATAATTGAATTCAACTCATTTTACAGGGGAGCAAACCAAGACCCAGAGAAGCAAAATGGCTCACAAAGTAGGACCAAGACCTTGACCCTCGGATATGGTGCCATCGATCTGTAGTATATTCTTGTATTGTAAGTGTAGCCCGACCAAAGGAGGCCTTTCTTCCAAATTTTCTCAGTCATGCTATTCAAGCTATTCTAGGTTTTTCCAATTATTAGAACTAGTAAGAAATTTAGAGAAAAATCTAAGCTGACCCTCTCATCTTACACAGGAGGAAACTGAGGTCCAAAGAGAAGAGAAGAAGTTCTGTAGTCTGGTGGCTAGAGTAGTAGTGCCAGAATCAGAAAAAACTTGGATTCAAATCCTGTCTCAATTGTATACTATCTCTGAGACTTTCTTATTCTTGAGGCAACAAGGGTGAAATGTCACACAGGTAGAAAATGTCTGAGGTTATGTTTGAATTCCAGTCCTCCTGACTCCAGGACTAGTGCTCTGTCTACTGCACCACCTCTGAGACCCTCTTAGGTTCTCCCAGTCTCAATTTATTTAAGGGAAGTCAGAAAACTTTTTTAAAGGATTACTATGTACATGTCATTGTGCTAAATATTGTGGATAGAAAAAAGTGTAAAAGAATTATCCATGTCTTCAGAGAGCTCACATTCCAGTGGGGAAGACAACATATAAATAACTATGATTAAAAGATTTGTACAGGTGAATGGAAGGTAATTGCAGAGGAAGTTTACTTGCTCAATGCCTTATAGTTAGTAAGTGTCTGAGACAGGATTCAAATCTATGTCTTCCTAACTCCAAATCCAGTATTCTATCCACTAACTACACCTGCTTTTTGGAAAACAAGGTGGTACACTTAAAAATGTACATTTGGGCACCCACAGTGCCAGATCAGGAAAATTTGAGTTAATATTTGATCTCAGATAATTATTAGTCATGTGATCCTGGGTAAGTCATTTTGTCCTGTTGGTCTCAGTTTCCTCATCTGTAAAATGAGCTGGAAAAAATGGCAAACCACTCATCATCTCTGCCAAGAAAACCTCAAATGAGGTCATGAAGAGTCAGCCACAACAAAAATGGCAATAACAACAGCTGCTATAGTGGATAGAACACTCTGAGACTGGCATCAGGAAGAACTGAGTTCAAATGTGGACTCAGATACTAACTAACTGTGTGAGCCTGGACAAGTCACTTAAATTCTGTCAGTTTTACAATTTGATCATCTGAAAAACCCTAATAATAATAATAATAATAATAGTAACTATTTTCATGGTTGTTGTGAAGATTAAATAAAACGCTTAGCACAGTGCTTGGTGCATAATAGGTTTATATTAATATATTAACAAATATTTATTTCATAATCTAACCATTCTAGGGATTAATCTGGAACTATACCCAAAGAGTTATAAAACTGCATGCCCTTTGACCTAGTAGTACTATTATCGGGTCTATATTCCAAAGAATTCATAAAGGAGGGAAAGGGACCCACATGTGCATAAATGTTTGTAGCAGCTCTTTTTGTAGTAACAAAGAATTGGAAAATAAGTAGATGCCCATCGGCTGGGGAATGGCTGAACAAGCTGTGGTATATGAAGATAATGGAATAGTATCATTCTATAAAAAATGATGAACAAGCTGATTTTAGAAAGGCCGGGAAAGATTTACATGAACTGATGCTGAATGAAATAAGCAGAACCAGGAATACATTGCACACAATAACAGCAAGAATGTGCGATGGTCAACTGTGAAAGACTTGGTTTTTCTCAATGGTTCAGTGATCCAAAGCAATCCCAATAGACTTTGGACAGAAAATGCCATCTGCAGCAGAAAAAGAACTATGGAGACTGAATATAAATCAACACATGCTATGTTGACTACTTTTTTCTGTTTTTTTTTTTTGTTTGTTTTTTGTTTTTGTTTGTTTTGTTTTTTATCTCTCTCATGGTTTTCCCGTTTTTCTCTGATTTTTCTATCCCAAAATGATTTATATAGCAATGTGTGTTAAAAGTAAACAAAAAGTAAATTAAATTTTAAAAAATATTCAAAAACCAAATTTATGTTTCTTTCCTTTCTTTTTAACCCATCACTTAATGTTTTCCATAATCTAGGTTCACCTTAGTTTTCATGTATTATCTGCTATTCTTCTTCATGTAATCTATATTACATATAAACGGTGTTACACAGTATCCCCCAAATGCTCCCAAGTTATTCTGCTTTGGTTTACTTTATTCCTTATGCCTGTTGTCATTTTGTCTATCTTCCAAGGCTCATCACCAAAGCTATTTGTTCCATGAGACTTCCCTTGATGCTTTCCTCCCCCAAGCTAGTACTGATCTCTCTCCTTTGCTTGATCTCATAGCACTTTGGACTGGTTTTGTGCACTAATCTTATTCTAATTTGTATCATATTTATCTACTCTACTTCTCTCTTCTCTAAACTAGATGAGGTCCCCAGGATAATGTACCATGGCCAAGTAGGATTTATACCAGGAAAGCAGGGCTGGTTCAATATTAGGAAAACTATTAGCATAATTGACAATCTCAATAACCAAATTAACAAAAACCATATGATTATCTCAATAGATGCAGAAAAAGCATTTGATAAAATTCAACATCCATTTCTATTAAAAACACTAGTGAATATAGTAATAAATGGACTTTTCCTTAAAATAGTCAGTAGCATCTATTTGAAACCATCAGCAACCATCATATGTAATGGGAATAAATTTGAATCATTCCCAGCAAGATTAGGGGTGAAACAAGGTTGCCCACTATCACCATTACTGTTCAATATTGCAATAGAAATACTAGCTTTGGCAGTAAGGAAAGAAAAAGAGATTAAAGGAAGTGGAGTAGGTAATGAGGAAACCAAATTCTCACTCTTTGCAGATGATATGATGGTATACTTAAGTATACCCTATGCATACTCTAGGGAATCAATTAAAAAACTATTAGAAATAATCCAAAACTTCAGCAAAGTTGCAGGATACAAAATAAATCCACATAAATCATCAGCATTCTTATACATCACTAACAAAATCCAACAGCAAGAGATACAAAGAGAAATTCCATTCAAAATAACTGTTGATAGTATAAAATATTTGGCAATCCATCTGCCAAGGGAAAGTCAGGAACTATATGAGCAAAACTACAAAACACTTTCCACACAAATGTCAGATCTAAGCAACTGGAAAAATATCAAGTGCTCTAAACTAGATGAGGACAGGAATGCCCCACCCCCAGTGATACATACAGAGTCTACCTCGTTAATAAAAGTTTGTTGAATAAATAACTGATAAAAATGATGAAGTTAATGACTTGCTAAAGTTTAGAGTGAAGGGATAAAGTACCTGAAAGAAAGGAAGGGGAATTGGCTACACAGCCTGCTCCTGCCTCCCAATTCTAGAACAATTTTGTCACTTTTTTCTGTATAGAATCTACCTTATTAATAAAATTTTGTTGAATAATAAAATGATGAAATTAATGACTTGCAAAAGCCTAGGGTGAAGGAATAAAGTACCTGTGAAAAAGGAAGGGCAATTGGCTACATAGCTAGCTCCTGCCTCTCGCTCCCAATTCTAGATCAATTTTGTCACTTTTTTTTGTATTTATTGGTGTGTTTTCTTTGAATGTTCTGGTATGCTATGATGATATATGATATGGTGATATGGTGATACTTCAAGTCTTTCCCACTTATCCAAAACTGGAAGCCCCTTGAGGACAGGGGGGACAGCATCTCTCCTCAGATTGTTTTTGTGACATCTAATCCTCACACCTTTCTCTCTTTTGTTCCCTTGCAGGCTACCTGACTGTCAGTATTGAGCCACTTCCACCAGTAGTGGTTGGAGATGCTGTGACATTGAAATGTAACTTTAAGACGGATGGCCGGATGCGAGAGATCGTCTGGTACAGGGTAAGCTATCCCCAGCCCAGAGCAAACTTAGGGTCTGTGCTGTGGAAGGACAATATCCAGGCCTGATTCAGTTTTTGGTTCAGATCTAATCTTCATTAGTTTTCCCAGTGTTCATGCCTGTTAGGGTCTAACCTCAGAGACCACTTTGTCTCCAAGACCTTTGCCTGAGGGACTTCCTTACCAGCTGTTGGACTGGCAGCAAAGCTGATCTTTACTGAACTTAACAATCCATACCTGGATCTCTTTCACTAGCTCTTGGGAACCTCTCACTTGGAAGCCCACAGGGGCTTCAAGATCTCTCCTTTTTTCCAAAATTTGAAATTAAATAAAAAAAAATTACATGTATACTAAGGTAACAGTGACTGAGGATAACTTAAATTAATCACTATAAGATTTACAGGATCAAGTTTCTCAGATTTAGAACTAGAAGCCCAGCCCTCTCCATTTTTAAAATAAAATTTTAATGATATTTTTGTTCTTACATTTTCTAAATTTCTCCCTGTGTCCCTCCCCTTAGGAGGCTTAACAGATTTGTTTAAGTTTCTACTTCATAAACACATTTCAATGAAAAAAATTCCAAATAGCTTGTACCTTCAGTCACTCCACACACATTTGTTAAATGGAATGCTTTTTTCTTTTATATATCACTTCATCAATTACTGGCTTTTGAAGAAAGATTTAAAACTATCTGTAGAGGATTGATTGTCAGTTGTTAACTGGCTTTTGCTTTATAAGTAGTAAGGAAGTACCAGAGATGGCAGTGTTACATTGATTAGTGCCTGTTGTTCTGAATTGGGTTGGATGTGAACATGGCCCTGTAAGGAAAAAAAAAGGATATTATTGTCCATGAAATGGTTATATAGCTAATGGAAAGGTTGGAATAGTCATTAAAGAAAGGGGTGAATTTGGCTCAAAGGAGATGAAAAAATTATGAAAAAGATAACTCTCTCCCAGAAAGTCATTTATATAATTTCTTGTGAAAAAAGGAAGCAAAAACAATCATTGAAACCAATCAACATGTTGAAAAACCTTGCAATGTTCTGTAGCTATTGCAAAGAGATCGGGGCGGAGGGGGAGGGGAAGGTTATCTAGTCTCATCTCTTCTTAGGAGCCAAGCTTGTTCTTTTTAATTGGCCAACGTTTACGTCCAATTCTAACCCCTCCTTTCTAGGGAAACTGAGGCCCAGATAAGTTAACTTACTTACTAGGATCACAAAGAGCTGAAATTTGGGTCTAGCCCGGATCCAATGTGTATTTCCTATTTTCCCAGGCTTGGTGCCTGCTCACAAATTGCCACATTCACAGGATCAATGCTGTGTCAGAGATGGAATAGACTTTAGAGAGCTCTTTGTGTAAGTCTTTCATCTCATAGTTAAGGCATCATGGGATAATGAGGAAAGCTCTGGGCATTGCCAGGAGAGCCCTGAGTTCAAATATCACCACCAACACACATACCTTCGACTTTATGCAATTCTCTTAACCAAGCTGAGTCTCAACCTCCTCATCTTTGCCGGGTAATGAAAGCATTTGTGATTTCTTTATCATCGTGAACTCCCATTATAATAACCCCTTTACCAGGACATTTTATGTCCTATCTATGATTTAGTTGCTGAGTCCTGGAGATTTGCTTATTGTTTTTTTTTTATTATTATTTTAGTCGTGTCTGACTTTCCATAAGCCTATTTGAGGTTTCTTAGCAAAGATACAGTGGTTTGCCATTTCCTTCTCCAGCTCATTTTACAGGTGAGGAAACTGAGGCAAACAGGGTGAAGTGACTTGCTCAGCATCACACAGCTAGGAAGAAGCTGAGGCTGGATTTGAACTCGGATCCTTCTGACTCCAGACCTGATGTTCTATCCATTGTGCCACCTAGGTGCCCTTCAGCAAAATACACAGGCAATAAATGGAGGAGATAAATCGAGTTATCTGATTCCCAGACCCATGTTCCTGCCTCTAAACCACAAATGGCTTAGGAGTTCCTGAAAACCAACTAGACATACCTTAAGTCAGGCACTGTGGGGAGTTCAATCAATTAATTACAATTTATTAAAATACTTACTATATATCAGGGACTTTGCTAAGTGCTGGGGAGTTAAAGGCAAAAGAGCAGCCCTGCCCTCAGTGAGCTTACAGTCTAATAGAGAAGACCACATGCAGATAAAATCTACAAAGCAGATTACTTATGGGAAAAATAGGAATGATGAACAGAGGGAAGGCTCTGGAGTTAAGAGAAGGGGAAGGTGGGATTGTCGCTGGGACTAGACAAGCACAACCACTCTCCATCTGCACAGCCTTTTGGTGTCTCCAGCTGTATGCTGGGAACCATGCAGAACAAACATTGGAGCTTCAACATTCACAGAGTGCCCTCCTCCCAACAGCCTGGGGAGTTACAAAGGCAGGGATGATCATCTCCATTTTCCAGATGGAAAATCTGACTCAGGGAGGATTTTGTTTTAGTTTACACAGCGGCTGTCAGAGGAGGGCCATCAGCCCAGCTTCTGGCTCCGTGGCCTTGGGCTTCCTAAACAGACCTACTCCTTGCCCTCTGGGAGCTTCCCAACAAGAGAGATTAGGAAGCTGATCCCAGGGCATGCATGGCAGCGAGTTACAGCCTCCTTGTGCTGAATCACTCAGCGGCAGGTTTCCATGGCGTGTAAAAAAAGCCACTTGCATAACACATGCTGTGCTGGTATCTCATTAGCACATGGCCGGAGGGCTGGAAGAAATTAACTCCTGATTTCTGCTATCAGAAACACATCCCTCTTGAAAACATCACCCAGAAAGGGCGATAAGTGGGGGCGGGTGGGGTGGGGATGATGGCTGGTACTGTTGCAGTAGAGTGGATGCTGGAAGGCCTTCTGGTCTCCACTCTGGACCTCTCCAATAGGCCCTTTCCACTACTTGCTGACCAACCTTCCGCATCATTGCTCTCCCCAAAAGTCTTCAGTGGCTCCCTATTGCCCTCTGATGATAAGATTATAGTATCACATAGCTGGACGGGAAGAGGGCCTTGAAAAGCTGTCTGCTTCAATCCCGTCTCATTTTATAGATAAGGAAACTGAGTTCTGGAAGGGACATAGATATATAGATTTAGGGCTCAAAGGGTCCTCAGATGCCACCAGTTGAGCATGGGATGCTGAATACAGTTGCCACTTAATAAATGTTTCATAAATGAATCAATCACCAGTTAATAGGATCAGAGAATCTACAGCAGGGAGGGAACTTGGAGATCATATTCACCTTTGACAGATAAGGAAACTGAGTCCTAGAGAAGATAGGGAATAAGTCACACAAACAGAATTCAAACCCAAGTTTTTGTGCCTAAAAAATCACCGCCTCTTCCATGTACCATGCTGTTATCTACCTATGTTAAAAGAAAGGTAGACTAAGGCTCCGGGGTGGGAATTCATAGGCTATGAGAAGATCTTCACCCTTCCAGCCTGGAGAGTTTATAAGGCACAATTCTGCCATAGAGCTCTCCCTGCCCCATCCTCACTCCTACTCACTTAACATTTCTAGGAAACTTTGGGAACCTCTCCTGCAAAGCTCCCAGTACCATTGATACTCTTATTTAACAACCACAAATCATGGCAGCTGAGATAGAGTCAGAAGCCATGTCTCCTTGGAAAACAGATTTTCCAATTTGCCTTTCCAGAGAGTCTAGCAGACATCACCTCCTCAACAACTAATGCCAGACCAAAGAACAGAGATTCTAACTGCAGATCTTTCATTCATCATTAATTCTGTGATATGCTAATTCACTAGCCTAAGCATGAGGTAAGCTATGAAGTTTAATCAGTAGCTCATAGTGTAATAGAGGGAATATACAAATAATGCAAATAAAACAATTCAAATAACAATAGCGACAATAGCAAATACAACAACTATGACAAAGACGACAACTGCTGTGGCTGCTACTACTACATTATTTATATAAGACTTTAAATTTGGAAAGCATCATATATATGCATATATGTGTATATGAGTATGTGTAGAGCTCATTTAGCCCTGGCAGCAGCCCTATGAGGACTATAGGTCCTACAGGTATAATTACCCCCCCCTAATTTTATAGATGAGTAGACTGAGCTTAAGAGAATTTAAATGACTTCTCCATGGTCCCAATTTAGGGAATATCTGGGAGAGAATACGAACACAAATCTTCCTGGACTCCAGTCTAGCCACATCACCCCGAAAGCTGTCATGTGTAACACAACATTCTGAGGGTTGGAGAATCACAAACATGGGGATTTGTCAGGACGTGGAGCAGTGTCTGGGGCTTCAGGCCTGGGGATCTTTCATTCACCTGGGAGCCAGGAGACCCTATCCCAGCATACCCCGAAGCCATAGAGAGTGTGGTATGAAAAGCCCAGGGTTTAACTCCGGATGCTACGTCTCTGGAGGGACGAGATCAGAGCAGATGCGATAGAAGGTTCTTTCCATTCAATTTGGCAAATATCTCTTGCCTGCTTG
Source organism: Sminthopsis crassicaudata (assembly GCF_048593235.1). Classification (NCBI taxonomy): domain Eukaryota; kingdom Metazoa; phylum Chordata; class Mammalia; order Dasyuromorphia; family Dasyuridae; genus Sminthopsis; species Sminthopsis crassicaudata. The sequence goes on along the minus strand of NC_133619.1, from coordinate 613,517,349 downwards.
CCGTGCATAAGAAATGTGTTTGGCTGAAGGAACAGAAATGAAGAATGATCCTGTCCCTGCCCTCATGAACTTCTGATCTAATGGAGAGCCGATGCCGTGTGCATAAATAACGACGGTCCAGGAAAGCATGTTCAAGGAGAGGTTAAGGTAAAGAGCCGGGAGAGGCTCGAGGAGGGAGAAAGAGTGGGCAGTGGCAGTAACAAGAGGCGTTTAGGCCGAAGGGGACCTGAGGGGCCGACCAACGGTCCAGCAGATGCAGAATGGAGGTCCTGAAGCACAAAGTCACAAAGGCAGTAAGCGGCAAAGCTGGGCTTTGATGTAGATGTGGAAATGGAGGCAATTCCAATCATGGTGGAAAGTGTAAGGAATCAGGAAAGTAGGAGAATGGTCCAGATCCAAATTCGTGATTTTTTTTTATGGCAGGGAGGGAGAGCCCTGGGTTTATTAATTCTTCCCACTTCCCTCCATGAGAAACCCCTGTCTCTAACTCTCCCTTTCCTCTGGCCCGTGACTTGTGGTATTGATTGCCCTAAAAGTCAGTTCTGTCTCTTATTTGTGTCAGGCGCAGACTATTGAGTTATGGAAGGCTGCACTAATTAATTAATTTTATTTCATTTCACATCCTTTGAGTGAGGGCCTCTGTGCCATATGCAAATGCATGTAAATCACATGCAAATTGTCCATCGGAGCCAAGAGCTGGGTATTTTAAAGGTGGATGGACTTGTGAACTCGGCTGACTGTCTCCCTCTGGAACGGGCGCCCCTCAGAAGGGCTGTGGGTACCCACGAGGCACCCACACCAAGAGCAGGGACCGCAGGCTGGGCAGGGGAAGGGGGAAGGAAGCTGATGAATTGGACTTCTCCGGCCCCTTATCTGCTTTGGCCCTGCGCCACGCTGGCCTTCAGATGGCTGACTGTGAGAACGGCTGAACTCCAGCAGATAAGAAGCGAGGCAGAAGGCCCAGTGTGGAAAGGCCGCGGTGAAGCAGGGGAGGGAAGGAGAGAGCGGGAGGCAGGGACCCGAACCACGGGCAGGAAAGCAATTTCGCTCTCACTAAAACCCACCCACCATCTGCCGAGCCACAAAATCAGTGAGCAACAAAGCTGAGATTTGAATCTGAGTCTTCTGACTCTTAAATCTGGTGACCTTCCTGGAAGAGACCTTAGTGACCATTGAGCCCATCCCCTCCTTTTATAGATGAGGTTACTGAGGTTCAGAGCGGTCAGTCCCACAAGTAACGAATAGTGAAGATTCCATGATCTTTTCTCTAAGTCACAGACTTAGTGCAGGACAGGACGGCATGGATCATCTCTTTTGATTTCTCATATTTTTAAACAGGGAAACTAAGGTTCTAAGAGCTTAGCTTGGTGATGCAGCTGGCTAGTGCTAAAGGTGAAAGGCATCTAGGGATTGCCAAGTCCGGGTGCAGCGGGTAGAGTGCTGGGCACTTATCATCAGATGTTTAGTAGCAAGTCACTTCACCTGGTTTGCCTCAGTTTTCTTAGCCGTCAAATAAGCTGGAGAAGGAAATGGAGTCCAGTGTCTCTGCCAAGAAAACCCCAGCATCATGAAGAGTCAGAACAATAAACAACCTCTGACTCCCAATCCAGGGCTCAGCAATCAGAATGCTCTGGCTAAAAATTCATGGAGCCTGGGAATGGTTCTTAGAACCTAGAATGCTAGAGCTGGAAAAGGGGTAAGTGTGGCCCACGCCCACCACACTCCACCACCACTCTGGGCCCCCCCCTGCACAAGGAGCCCACTTCGGTATTTGTCTGCTGTATTTATGGCCCTCCTCCCCCACATCCCAGCTTCCTCCCACCCCCATCTCCAGTGAATGGGCTCACAGATCGGAGCTTGGAAGGAATGAATGGATTACACAAGCATGGCTGGGCTGGTGCATCCAATCCCTTTAAAAGGGAAAATCAGAGCATTGTGATGGGTCCTCCACTCCCCAGGTTTAAATAAATCATCTTAGAAGTGTGATCAAACCGAACCTTGGGGATGGGGAGGAGGGAAAGGGACTGATTCCATTCTTTAGGTGGCTCCTAGGAGTGGAGAGGACTGGAAGGCGTGTCAGGTGGGAACTGATTAAAAAGAATACCAAGAGTATATTTGGAGACCTAGCTTGGAATCCTACCCCTGTTCTTTACTACCTGTTTATCTCTGGAGCAATAAGTTAACCTCTTCTGAACTTGGTTTCTTCATCTCTCCAATAAGGGAGTCAGATCTAATGCTCTCTTTTGGTACAGAATCTGTGATTCTAGAAGGGAGAGGCTGAGCCTGGCGAAAAGAACATTTGGTAGAGGTTAGGAAGACAATGAGAGTTATTTTCCATTATTTAGAGGGTGGTTGTAGCAACAGGGAGTCAATTTGTTTTGTTTGTCCCTAAAGAAGGAAGGAAGGGAGGAAGGAAGGAAGGAAGGAAGGAAGGAAGGAAGGAAGGAAGGAAGGAAGGAAGGAAGGAAGGAAGGAAGGAAGGAAGGAAGGAAGGAAGGAAGGAAGGAAGGAAGGAAGGAAGGAAAGAAGGAAGGGAGGAAGGAAGGAAGGAAGGAAGGAAGGAAAGAAGGAAGGGAGGAAGGAAGGAAGGAAGGAAGGAAGGAAAGAAGGAAGGGAGGAAGGAAGGAAGGAAGGAAGGAGGGAGGGAGGGACAAGGAAGGAAGGAAGGAAGGAAGGAAGGAAGGAAGGAAGGAAGGAAGGAAGGAAGGAAGGAAGGAAGGAAGGAGGGAGGGAAGGAGGGAAGGAGGGAGGCAGGGAAAGAGGGAGGGAAGAAGGGAAAGGAAGGAAGGAAGAAGGGAGGGAGGGAAGGAGGGAAAGAGGGAAGGAAGGAGGGAAGGAGGGAGGGAGGGAAGGAAGGAAGGAAGGAGAGAGGGAAGGAAGGAAGGAAGGAAGGAAGGAAGGAGAGAGGGAAGGAAGGAAGGCGAGAGGGAAGGAAGGAAGAAAGGAAGGAAGGAAAGAAGGAAGGAAGGAAGGAAGGAAGGAAGGAAGGAAGGAAGGAAGGAAGGAAGGAAGGAAGGAAGGAAGGAAGGAAGGAAGGAAGGAAGGAGGAAAGGGGAGGGAGGAAGCTAAGAAAACAAGTACTGATTGAATCCATTATTATCTTATTTAATTTTCACAATAACCTTGCTAGGTAGATAGGTAGGTAGGTAGGTAGATGCTACTTTTATTCTTTATTTTACAGATAAAAAAACTGAGGCAGTCAGAAATTAAATGACTTTCCCAGTTACAAAGCTAGTTAGTAGAATTTGAACTCAGGTTTTCCTGACTCCAGCATCTGAGCTCTATTTATTATCTAGTTAAATAGGGGAAAAAAGCAATGGATAATAGTTATAGACAGTGTCAGATTTCAGATTATTGGAAGGAGGAAAATTCAAATAAATGGAATGTCTAAAAGTAGAGTTGGTTGCTCTGGTAAGTAGTGATTTCTCCAGCTCTGGAAGAATTCAGTCAGAGGTTCAATAAGCACTTTGGGGATATGGTAGAGAGGATTACTGCAAAGATATGGATGGACTAGATGACTTCTGGGGTTCCTTCCAGCTATGAGATCTAATGAAATTAGATTAAAGTCACATGTCTCCATCCTGGAGGGACCCAAGTCTGAAACCTATCTGCCCCTTGAGGCCCACTTCTTTCAGAGAAAAGGGAAAAGCTCCTAAGCCCTTTCCTCCATCATCCATCCTCCTGGGGACTGACCTAAGCTTCATGAGGAAGAAGGGTTCCAATCTAAGGTAAACTATGTGGGAGGAGAGAAGGTAGATTGGAAAGGATTTCGGAAGCCATCTGATCCAATGGATCTTTGAACAAGATTCTCTTTTACAACATGTCCAGGTAATGGTCACCCAGCGTTTGCCTGCAGACTTCCAGTGAGAGGTCACTGACCGTCTCCAGGAGGCAGCCCATCCTGCTTTTGGAGGAATGTCAATGATCAAGAAGTTTCTCCTGACATCTAGCCCAAATAATGTTTATCCATGACTCCTAGTTTTGCCAAGTTCTTTTCTTCTCCTCCTCCTCTTCCTCTTTCTCTTCTTCTTTCTCCTCTTCCTCCTTTCTTCCTCCTTCTCCTTCTGCTGCTGCTGCTTGTCCTCCCTCTTTTCCCCTCCTCCCTCTTTTCCCACTCCTCTTTCTTTTAAATACTTTTAGTTAAATACCATGTCTTTCCAGAGTCTTCCCTTCTCCAGGCTAAACATGCCCATTTCCTTTAACCAGTCCACATAAGGCATGGCCTTAATGTCCTTCTTCATTCTGGCCACCTTGTTCTGGACACTCATTAAATCCCAAAGTCCTTCCTAAACTCTAATGTAGCATTAGGGGGCAGCTGGGTAGCAAAGGAGAGAGCACCGAAATCTGGAATCAGAAAGAACTGAGTTTAAATCCCATCCTGGGCAAGTCACTTCATCCTGTTTGCCTCAGTTTCCTCATAAAATGAGCTACAGAAAGAAATGGCTAAGAAAACTCCCAGGGAGTCACTAAAGTCAGAAGCCAGTGAACAACTGGGTTGTTGTGGAGGCCAAATGGAATACTTGAAGATCCTTAGCAAAATGCCTGGAACTTGGTCATCTCTCCATAAAAATTAGCTATTATCATCATAAGCACAGAGACAGATGAGCCCAGTTGGAGGCTGGTGGAGCTGTGGACTTGCTACTGAGATTGTCGGTGAGTGGAAAAGCAGTGATCCATCCGTGGTCAGCTGGACGTGGCTCCGTGTGAGCCTGGTTGTCCTTCCACAGAAAGAAGCCGGGAGCTCATGTGACATGTTCTCCCGTGGGCCTTGATTGAGTGGCTTGCCCTCGCCTCCTCTGCTGCTTGGGAGCCGGGACACAGAGTACTTCTAAGAGAAAATTGGACCAGTGATGATTTGTCCTGCACAATGTGCTGAGAACTTTTCGGCTGACCCTCTGTGTAAGGCTCTATTCAATCCTCCATCTCTAGGCAGGGTGCCCAGCTGTTAAGGTTCTTTGTGATAAGTTGTGACATGGAATATGTGTCCGAGAAATGTAAATTTGTGTGTGGATGCTGATGGCTGCAAGTCTGCAATGAGAGACAGAGACAGAGGGGAGTGTGTGTGTGTGTGTGTGTGTGTGTGTGTGTGTGTGTGTGTGTGTATGTGTGTGTGTGTGTGTGTGTGTGGCTGGAAGTATTTGACAGTAGCCATTAGCACGTGGGGAATTGTGGGTCTGGGTCTATTTGGGCTTTATAGTACATTGTAAAAAGGAACTTCCCTTATTAGGAAACTCTGTCTAAACTCATTTAGCTGCAGGTCACCTGCCCAGTAGGCAAAGCCAGAGGTCTCTTTATATCACAGAAACCCATTAACCATCCATAGAGGATCATGGGAATTTAACCTCACATGGCAATTTTATCAGCCAGCTTTTGTTTTGCCATCTTCCTTCACAAATTTCCCCAAGAGCCATTCTGTGGCTAGGCTGTGAGGAATCAGAAGAAAGGGGCACAGGGAGAGATAGGAAAGGGGGAGATCCGGGAACCCAGATAAGAGATCAGCTCACAGCATCTTGAAGCCTTATCTCTCCTCCTTCACCTTGTGAAGAGGGGCATTTCTGTTTGGGCTGTAAACACCTATTCTCTAACTCAGCCGCGGAGGATAAGAAGTAGTGGCCAGTCTTGGTTAGGCCATTCATAATGTAATAATAACAGCAACAAAAAGCAGGATGGCGTCATGGAGAGATAGCTGGTATCTGAAGGAGGAACCCTGGGCTTTTCAAGTCTCTCTGACATACACTGGCTCAGTGACTGGGAGAATTACCCAACATCTCAGTTCTCAATACAATTCTCTGTCTCGAGGTAGTTTTTCATTTTTCATTTGCAGCTAGGGTTCACAGTGGATAGAGTACTAGACTTAGAGTTAAGGAGACTTGAGTTCAAATTCTGCATCAGTCTTCCTAGCTATATGACCCTGGATAAGTCTTGATTTATGTCTTGATTCCATCATATGGAAATTATAATATACTTGACTTGCAGACTTGTTTTGAAGATCAAATGAGATAATACAGGTAAAATGCTTTAAAAATTTCCAAGTACGATGTAAGCGTTATTAACAGTTCCCCATGGACCCATGACATTTCAGGTCAAATTTGAATAACAATAATTCATGTGCTTATAATATTTGCAGATTTATAAAGTGTTTTCCTCACAACAAGGTAGTTGGAATGAGTCATTTTGTCCCTATTTTACAGAGGGAAGAGAATTGACCAAGCCATCAAGGCTACTAAGGTTAGAACTCAAACCCTGGGATTCTGAATCTCAAGCTTATATTATAAAATAGAAAGGAGAGAGGGAAGGAAAAAGTCAGAGACAGACAAAGAGACAGAGTAAGAGAGAAGGGAAGGGAAGGGAAAGATAGGGAAAGGAAGGAGAAAGATGGAGAGATGGAGGGACAAAAACATAGAGAGAAAGATGGGCAGAAGAAAGAGAAAAAAAGAGAAGATATGGGAATATTTAAGCTGGAGAAGAGCAGGCTTAAGGGACACATATTAACAGTCCCCAAAGATGAAAGACCATCACATAAAAAGGAATTCAAAGATCATCTTGTCCCCAAAAGATCGACCAAGAGCATGATGGATCTTGCTGAGAGACAGCTTTCGGTTTGAAGTCAGCAAGCACTTCTGAGCCAGCAGAGCCTTCTTAAAGGGTAATGGAGTCCCCATCCCTGCAAGTCTCCATGCAGTCTAAAGGACTAGTTACTGAAAATGTTGCAGAGGCAAGTCCTGTTAAAATAGATGGTCTCTGGGGCCCCTAGAATTCTGTAATTATAGTAAAGGGCATCTGAAGCACTTTAAGATAGGAGAGGCAGCCGTGGGCACTTTAATAATGTCCACTGGATCTCGAATGGATGTAGGGAAGGAAATAAGTCTTTATATAGTCCCTACTGTATACCAAACATTTCTCTTAGCACTTCATAAATGTTATCTCATTTAATTCTCACCACAATCCCCCCACCCAAGGTAGGTGCCATTATTATCATCCTTTGGTGATTAAGGAAAGTAAGGTCAACAAATTAAGTGACTTGGGCAGGGTCACACATCTAGTAAGAGTCTGAGGCTGAATTTGAACTCAGGCCCTCACCAGCAACTCCAGCCACTGTACCAGCAGGTACCTCTAGCAGAAGCAAAAATGAACCAACCTTTGGCCACATTAGCTACAGGTGGAAAATTAATTCCTGCTTCCCCCTGAAAGGGAGGACGTTCAGTGGAGAGGTCCCTGGCCCAGGGCCGGACCTTCACTCTCATTCCCAGCTTCCTCCTGCCCATGCAGTCGGTCCCCTCCCAGAGCAGGTCACTCTGCCTCAGGCTGGGATTTTGTGGGCAGGGCGGCTTCCTGAGAGACCAGGGCCAAGCCTCGGGTGCTGGTAGGCACTGGAGCATCAAGATTATCGTCTGGAGCTTCTGTCAGAGCCACTGAGCCAGCCCCAATCCCGGAGCTAAATTTAGCCCCATAAGTGTGATTTCCAGCAGCCGCTGTCTGACTTAAGCCCTGCTGTGTTTAACTGACAAGGGGGCTGGTTTTTTACTTGTCGGGAAAAGATTAAAGGTGAACTTCTATTCTGTCATGTAAAATAAAATAAAAAACAAGAATGAAATATTATTCCCAGAAGCCCCAGCTTGGGAGTCCCCTGTTCCCCCATCCCCTTCTCCTTGGCTTGTTCTCCCCTATGGGCTCCTCTCTGGCTATCATCATGATGAGTTCACAGATCGGAGCCTGCTTCTTGCTACCCCCTCCAAGAGCCTGGACAGGAAGGAGGGAGTGCTCTGGAGAGATGGTCCGGCTTCTCATTGGACAGATAGAGGGTAGAGAGGCACAGACTGAGCAAGTCTCATGGCCTCGGTGAAGAGGAGGAAGAAGAAGGGGAGGAGAGAAGACAAAAAGAGAAGAGGAGGAGGAGGAAGAAAAAGAGGAGGAGGGAGAGGAAGAGGAAGGAGAAAAGAAATAAGAGAGGAGAGGGAGAAGGGAGGAGAGAGAGAAGGAAAGAAGAATGAGGGGGAGGGAAGGAAGAGAAGAAAAAAGAGAAGGATTTTTATAGATCTTTAAGCTTTTCAAAGTACTTTAAAATAAGATGCCATTTGAGCCTTATAACTACTGGACCCAGATGGCTCTGGAGGGGAAAGTGAGGCAGGAGACCTTGCACATCCCTCCCTCCCTTCAGTCCAATTCACTTGCACATCGTGGCATCTCTTCCCTGATGTCATGGTCCTCTTTGAGAATGAAGGATAAACAACACTACCCAGAGAGGGAGGCATTATTATTATTATCCCTTTTTTACAGTTGAGGAAACTGAGGCAGACAGAAGTTAAATGGCTTGTCCAGCAAGTGTCTGAGACAGGAATTTAATTCAAGTCTTCCTGATTCCAGGCCCACCACTCCAACTACTACTCAACCAAGTTAAATGGACATACTTTAGGAAGAACATTAACAAGTAAGAGATTATACAGGAAAGTGAGAGTTCTGGAGATCACGTTATACTAGGATGGGTTGTACAGTGGATAAAGTGCTGATGTTGGAGTCAGTTCAGATCCAACCTTGGATATGCATATTATTATAGTATCCTGAATATTATCTATAAATATGTTATATATATTAATATAATAGATATTATTATATTATATATATTATCAATATATCCAGCAGTATTATCCTGGCCAAGTCACTTAACCTCTATTTGCTAGGGAGGAGGAGGAGGAAGGAGAGGAGGAGGAGCAGCAGGAAGGAAAGGGAGGGGAGGAGAATGGGGAGGAGGAAGAGGAGAGTTTGTGCATTTATGAAGCACTTACTATATACCAGGCACTGTATCAAGTACTGAGACTACAAATAGAAGCGATGTAAGCTCCCTCAAGGTGCTTCCATTCTAGTAGAGGGAGACACATAAAAAGGAGCTGAAAAGGAGGTGGTGGAGAGGGAGGGAGGGAAGGTATCTGAGTGAGGCACCTTGTGTGGCTGCTTCCTTAAAGGAGGTTCAGAGAGATCAGCCAAAGAGGCTGTGGGGGTGGAAGTGCCGCCAGTTCGAGGAAGTAATAGAGCAGTCTGGCGCATCATGTCTGGGCGAGGTTTGGAGACACGTGTGGGCTCATCTGGAAAATTAGGTAATTAGATCTAACATAATCTAAAGTTCTTTCCAGATCTAAGAAGTCTCTGATTCTACAAGTGCAAAGTAAAATTCAATCTAGATGCTGAAGCCACTGGTGAGTGATGTTTAGTCTGGAGGAATAGAAATCCGAAGAGAGAACCATGATAGTTTTCTTAATATAGTTAAAGCCTTCCATGGAGGAGAAGACTTAGACTATAAACTCCATGAGGGAAAATACCATATGTGGTCTAAAATCCTCATTTCCCAGCTTAGAGCATGCTGCTCCTCAGCGCTGAAGGAGCTTAATTATTGTGTTGGATTTTTAAAAAATTTGCGTTTGTACTAGTCCATTTTGACCCCATGGATCAGAACAAAAATGGATAGATGCTGTAGAAGAGCAGATTCCCATTCTCACAGGGATAAATGTCAAGTCTTATGCAGATTCAAAAAATAAATTCCAAAAATACCAAAGGGGGGAAGGATAGTGGTTGATCTTAAAGGGTTCCTGGGGTGATTTTAGTGGACTGCAAGTTCAATGGCTGTCACCAGTGGGTCATGATAGCCAAAGAAAGGGAGTGCCATCTCTTCAGTGGCGTTCCAAAAGCATGATATGAAGCATGGGGGAGTTGCTATTCCTGTTGTCCTCTGCCCCAGTCAGATGACATCGAAAAGTGTGGGGTTTTCTGTTGTTTTGTTTGTTTTTTGTTTTTTTTCCTGAGGAAACTGGGTTAAGTGACTTGCCCAGGGTCACACAGCTAGGAAGTGTTAAGTGTCTGAGACCAGATTTGAACTCAGGTCCTCCTGACTCCAGGGCTGGGGCTCTATCCACTGCATCACCCAGCTGCACCCATAGTAAGCATTCTTACAAAAACTGGTTGAATTGAATTGAAGGTTTCAAAGAGAAAAGACTTCACCGTGGTCTGAGAAATCACTGTAAAATTGTCAGAGATGTCCAAAAAAACCCAGGCCGGGCTGCACTGGGAGGGAGGAGGCTTTTCTTCAATAGACAAGTAACGGTTGAAGATTTGGGGGCAGGTAGGAATCATAATGGCTGGCCTTGTTGGTGCCTTTTACCTCTAGATCTATGATCCACTTGGCAGAGAGCTTATGTTCTTGATCTTTTTAGGTGTCCTGGATTCCCTTGCTGTCTGTTGAAGCCCATGGACCTCTTTTCCAAAGAAGGTTTTCAAATGCATAATAAGCAATCCATAAGATTACAAAAACCACTAATTATGCTGAACTATAGTTATCCAATTAAAAATATATACGCACACAAGTTCATGGGCCCCTGATATACAGGGAGTCCAGATGGTTGAGAAGGGAGACTTCATATAATTAATTCAATTAAATTCATCCAACAATTATGAATAGCAATAAGCTAGACGAGAAGACTGGTGGCAGTTCTGAATTCTGTGCTGCCTCAACAGGTAGTGAGTTTCTTATCCCTGAAGAGCTTCAAATGTTTCGGGACATGGCTTAATTGACCTTTGAGCTTCCTCCTGTGGACCCTGCACTGTGGATGGTCAGTCCTGTAAATCTATGTAATCTATAGGAGAAGATAGAAGAGGAACTTTAATTCATGGATCACAGGCCCGGCTCCCAAGCCTCGGTGAATTCAGTGAGGATCCATCCTGGTCTTAATGGAGTTTTATAGCCAGTTTCCTGAACGATTTCCCTAACATGCTTAGATGGAAGACGTCAGCTTCAAACCAAAACTTGAAGAAAAACACAGCTTCCACACCCACAGAGATGACAGCTCAAGTTACCCAGATGGCATGGCATCACCTACACTGAGACAAACACTTGAAACAGGCAGGTTGAAGAAATATGACCCCATATCTATCTTGTCTTTGCCCTCCCTCTGCCTCCTCTCCCCCATTGAGCTGCCCTTAAATAGGAACGGGATCTCAAACAGACTATCTTAGTGGATGGGGGAAGAAGCAGATGGAAAATGCTCTCGGCTGGAATTATCTGGCATCTTTCCCCCATCTTTTTTTTTATGACAGGCAAGTTCACTAATTCAGATTAATGAGGAAAGGAGTAGCCTGATACAGAGAGAAGAATCAGGTGAGCTGAGTTTTAGTCTGGGTTCTAACACCAACTAGCTGTGTGACCTTGGGCAAAGGATTTAACTTCCCGTGGGTTCCACTGTGGCTTCTGTAAAATGAGGGCATCGGACTGGATGCTGTAGCTCTAAGGTGGCCTATTATTCAGAGATGCTGTGGTATCTCGTAGTTCTGAAATTTCATATTCATGTCTAATTTGGACATTCTAAGTCCCAGTTCCTACATTCTACGTTCCAAGGTCCCTCCCAGTTCAGCCATCCTCTGTTCTAAGATCCTTCCCAATTCCTACATTCTATGTTCTAAGGATCCTCCCAGCTCTGACCTCCTGGGTTCTAATGGCCCTCCCAGCTCTGACATCCCGGGTTCTAAGGGCCCTCCCAGCTCTGACCTCCTGGGTTCTAAGGGCCCTCCCAGCTCTTTCCTCCTGGGTTCTAAGGGACCTCCCAGCTCTGACCTCCTGGGTTCTAAGGGCCCTCCCAGCTCTGACCTCCTGGGTTCTAAGGGCCCTCCCAGCTCTGACCTCCTGGGTTCTAAGGGCCCTCCCAGCTCTGACCTCCTGGGTTCTAAGAGCCCTCCCAGCTCTGACCTCCTGGGTTCTAAGGGCCCTCCCAGCTCTGACCTCCTGGGTTCTAAGAGCCCTCCCAGCTCTGACCTCCTGGGTTCTAAGAGCCCTCCCAGCTCTGACCTCCTGGGTTCTAAGAGCCCTCACAGCTCTGACCTCCTGTGTTCTAAGAGCCCTCCCAGCTCTGACCTCCTGTGTTCTAAGGGCCCACCCAGCTCTGACCTCCTGGGTTCTAAAGGCCCTCCCAGCTCTGACCTCCTGGGTTCTAAGGGCCCTCCCAGCTCTGACCTCCTGGGTTCTAAAGGCCCTCCAAGCTCTGACCTCCTGGGTTCTAAGGGCCCTCCCAGCTCTGACATCCTGGGTTCTAAAGGCCCTTCCAGCTCTGACCTCCTGGGTTCTAAGGGCCCTTCCAGCTCTGACCTCCTGGGTTCTAAAGGCCCTCCAAGCTCTGACCTCCTGGGTTCTAAGGGCCCTCCCAGCTCTGACATCCTGGGTTCTAAAGGCCCTCCCAGCTCTGACCTCCTGGGTTCTAAGGGCCCTTCCAGCTCTGACCTCCTCAGTTCTAAGGGCCCTCCCAGCTCTGACATCCTGGGTTCTAAAGGCCCTCCCAGCTCTGACCTCCTGGGTTCTAAGGGCCCTCCCAGCTCTGACCTCCTGGGTTCTAAAGGCCCTCCAAGCTCTGACCTCCTGGGTTCTAAGGGCCCTCCCAGCTCTGACATCCTGGGTTCTAAAGGCCCTTCCAGCTCTGACCTCCTCAGTTCTAAGGGCCTTCCCAACTCTGACATCCTGGGTTCTAAAGGCCCTCCAAGCTCTGACCTCCTGGGTTCTAAGGGCCCTTCCAGCTCTGACATCCTGGGTTCTAAAGGCCCTTCTAGCTCTGACATCCTGGGTTCTAAGGGCCCTCCCAGCTCTGACATCCTGGGTTCTAAAGGCCCTCCCAGCTCTGACCTCCTGGGTTCTAAGGGCCCTCCCAGCTCTGACCTCCTGGGTTCTAAGGGCCCTCCCAGCTCTGACCTCCTGGGTTCTAAGGGCCCTCCCAGCTCTGACCTCCTGGGTTCTAAAGGCCCTCCAAGCTCTGACCTCCTGGGTTCTAAGGGCCCTTCCAGCTCTGACCTCCTGGGTTCTAAGGGCCCTCCCAGCTCTGACATCCTGGGTTCTAAAGGCCCTCCAAGCTCTGACCTCCTGGGTTCTAAGGGCCCTCCCAGCTCTGACCTCCTGGGTTCTAAGGGCCCTCCCAGCTCTGACCTCCTGGGTTCTAAGGGCCCTCCCAGCTCTGACCTCCTGGGTTCTAAAGGCCCTCCCAGCTCTGACCTCCTGGGTTCTAAAGGCCCTTCCAGCTCTGACCTCCTGGGTTCTAAGGGCCCTCCCAGCTCTGACATCCTGTGTTCTAAGGGCCCTCCCAGCTCTGACCTCCTGGGTTCTAAGGGCCCTCCCAGCTCTGACATTCTGTATTTTAAGGGTCCTCCCAGCTCTCACATTCTGTGTTCTGAGGGCTTTCTCTGCTCTGACATTTTATATCCTGATGACCTTCCTTGCTTGTTTTATGTCCTGAACTGCTTTCGAGATCTTACTTTCTATTTTCTAAGATCTCCTTCCATCTCTGCATTCTGTGTCCTCAGAGAGCTTATAGTGCTAATATTCTTTGAGTCTAGTAAAAAGACCAAATCATAAATTATTGTTGAAGATATACTGTTTATTATTTCAAGTCCATAAACTAACAAGCTAAGCTACCCTCAGATTGTCAAATGGAGGTTTCTTAGGGAACCTGCTTTAATGGCTAGGCCAGAATGTATTATTTTAATTAGCACATCAGTCGTACGTCAGCGGATACTTCTGAAGAGCTTGCTGGTCCTAGAAAACAGTTTTGTTTCCTCCAGTGGTTTGCCGTTCCCCCTGTAATCTCATTTGTGCTATTAATATCAATTTGCTTAGCCAGTCCTTTCTGCAGAGATAGCGCAAAGGTGAGTCATTCACTCCATCTCCCTTCTGAACAACACAGGGTCTGATTTTGTGGGATCTAAATTAATGAGTATCATTGTTCCCCATTATCTTTGCTAATGGAAAGCACCAGCAATTAATCAATCAATGGACATTTATGAAGGACCTATTATATAATGGGTTTGGGAAATGCAAAGACAAGAATGAAACAGACCTGCCTTTAAGAAGCTTACGTTCTACTAAAAAGATGGGGACATAATAGACACACTGATAAATATTAGATATTTACAGGATAAATTTGGGGTAGCTGGAGTAATAGCAACAAAGGGAAATCGGGAAAGGTCTCCTGTGGGAGGTGAAATTTAAGCCAGACTTTAAAGAGAACAAGAGGTTGCAAAAGAGCGTTCCAGAGCAGCCTTTGCAAAGGCACGGAGATAGAAGAGGAAATGTATTGAGAATATAAAGGGCATGAGGAGAGAAATGCATCACCATCAGCCCAGAAATATAGACATCTGGGAGATGGGGAGAAGACCAGTCCTAGGTGGCAAATCCAGCCTCAGACACTAGCTGGGTGACTCAGGGCAACTCACTTAACCCGTTTGCTTCAGTTTCCTCATCTGTAAAATGAAGAAAGAAATGGCAAAGTACTCATATTTTTGCCAAGAAAACCCCAAATGGGGTCATAAAGAGTCAACTACATAACAACCACAACAGGGAAAACTCACAGTTAGATAAGAATGCACAGTTCTAGAATATTTCAAGGTTTATGAAGTGCTCTCTTCACAGAAAGTTAGTGAGGCAGGCAACATACTTAATATTATCCCCATTCTACAGATGAGGCAACTAAGGCTTTGGGTAGTTAACTATGCTCTCTTCCCAGTCCATGATCACATAACTAGGAAACATTCTCTCAGGGACTGAATCCAAGTGGCTGATTGGTCTTTCCCATTCCACCACCTCTTCATTTTGTAAATCCCTTCTCTTCCACAAAAGAAGCCCTTTAACATAGCTTTGAAATTACATATTCTCTGAGCCAAGAGCTTCTGCTGAATTTATGGAATTCCCTCCTCCCCTACCCCATCACTACCCATACACACATTTTCAAGGGCAAAAAGTGAAAGATTGGATAATTTTCATAATTAAGGTTTCAAGGGACACAATGTGATGTAATAAATTGAGTATTTTATTCATATTCAGATGTCCCAAGTTTGAATCTTGGTTATGTGATCTTGGGGAGTGATTTAATTTCTCTGAGTCTTAGTTTTAATATCTGTAAAAATGAGAAGATTGGATCAGAAGGTTTTAAGTCCTTTGCACTATTAGATTCCTCCACGATTTTTCTTTGCTGAGGCAATTGGGGTTAAGTGACTTGCCCAGGGTCACACAGCTAGGATGTATTAAGTGTCTGAAGGCAGATTTGAACTCGGGTCCTCTCTATCCGCTGCACCACCTAGCTGCCCCAAGATTCCTCCATACTTTAAGACTCTTCTTGGTTTCAGAAGTCTAGAATTTGAGTCTGGGCTTTGACAGTTACTAGCTGTGTGTTCCTAAGCAAGTCACTTAAGCCTTTTTGGGTTTCTGTGTCCTCCTCTGCAAAATGAGAATAAAAAGATATGTATCACTAAGCAGCTAAGTGGTGTGATAGTTAAAGGGATGAACTTGGAGTCAAGAAAAATCTGTGTTCAGTTCCTGCCTCGGATACTAAATACTATGTAACCCTGGACAAAATATAATCTGCCTCAGTCATGTCATCTGTAAAATGTGGATAATACCAACCTCAGCAGGCTGTTGTGAGGTAACATGTAAAGATTTGTGTAAATCTTAAAAATGCTAGTAAAAACAATATTATTATTTCTGTCCCTCTGGACTGTTGTGTAACATACTTGTGGACTATGATCTATGATTGCCATTACCATGTGTTTTTGCAAAGAAGGGTTTCCTGGTAGAGGAGAAGCCTAATCCTGCAAGGTTGAGAACTTGCAAACTGCTGAGAAATGAAGAAAAGGAGAAAATAAAGGGGATAGATTCACAGAACAAAAGGAGTGACCTAGCCTAGTCTAGGCAGCTCTCTAAAAGGTGCCTCTAAAAGGACCCTCCTAGCTCTGATCTCTTGGGTTCTAAGGGCCCTCCCAGCTCTGACATCCCATGTTCTAAGGGCTCTCCCAGCTCTGACCTCCTGGTTCTAAGGGCCTTTCCAGCTCTGACATCCTGGGTTCTAAGGGCCCTCATTCTATGCTAAGGGCCCTCCTAGCTCTGACCTCCTGGGTTCTAAGGGCCTTTCCAGCTCTGACATCCTGGGTTCTAAGGGCCTTTCCAGCTCTGACATCCTGGGTTCTAAGGGCCCTCCCAGCTCTGACCTCCTGGTTCTAAGGGCCCTCCCAGCTCTGACATCCCATGTTCTAAGGGCCCTCCCAGCTCTGACATCCCATGTTCTAAGGGCTCTCCCAGCTCTGACCTCCTGGTTCTAAGGGCCTTTCCAGCTCTGACATCCTGGGTTCTAAGGGCCCTCATTCTATGCTAAGGGCCCTCCTAGCTCTGACCTCCTGGGTTCTAAGGGCCTTTCCAGCTCTGACATCCTGGGTTCTAAGGGCCTTTCCAGCTCTGACATCCTGGGTTCTAAGGGCCCTCCCAGCTCTGACCTCCGGGGTTCTAAGGGCCTTTCCAGCTCTGACATCCTGGGTTCTAAGGGCCCTCATTCTATGCTAAGGGCCCTCCTAGCTCTGACATCCTGGGTTCTAAGACCCCTCCTTAAGGGACTTTCCTCACCTGCGAGTCCCCTGTATTAATACAGTCACCATTCCAGTCCACATCTCTGTCCCTCTTTACTTCAAAGGCTTGTTGTAAGGCTTGGATGAGGTAATGTATGTAAATCATTTTATAAATGCCAGTTATTATCACATGTCACACACACCATCCTCTGGCTCCAGTGAGATGCAAACTCCTTCAGGGAGGTCTTGTCATATTTTCTCTCTGTTTCTCTTAGCACAATGCCTTGCACTGTTTTTTGTTTGTTTGTTTTTCCCTTCTGGTCTGGACCTGTGATTTCATTAGTGAGGGGAAATCTGAAGAATATATAATGAATAGAAAGTTGGCTTTGGAGTCAGGTAGACTTGAATTCCACTTCTGCCTTGATACACACTCTGTAACCTTGGACAACTCCCTTATAACCCTTCTGGGTCCCTAAAAAACTCCCTAAGGCTGTGACATATAGAGTTCATTACCAAGTACCCCTTCCCCTTGTTCAATAACCTTTTTATTTTCATTTTTGTAAAATACTAGAATGAGAACACTTCTATAAACAACTGTTCAATAACTTAGGACCTTGGAGAGCGCCTGGGGTACCCGCAAGCTTAAATGCTTAGTCCTTGGCCATACATTTAGGAGGTATCAGAAGAAGGTTGCAAGCCCCCAAGGCTGGCATTGCCACCCATAGTAGGTGCTTAATTAATGTATGCAGAATGAATAAGCAAAGAGTAATCAGTGGTTAGATCAGGGATTCAAACTTTAATTAACCTTGGATCCAGGAACCACACAATCTCCTTTCTCGTGAATGTTTTAAGGAAGTAAAAGAGGAGAGCTAATTAACCCTGACCCAGAAAGAGCAACCGAGGGCTAGGAACATGGATGGTGCCCCTCCCCACGATGTGGTGACAGGGTTGAGGTATCTCCCTTACCTGCCACTCCATTCTGCCCCACCCACTATTTCATCTCTCAATAACCCTTCTCTGTGGATATCTATTGCCTGCTTCCTCCCAAGATGCTAACCCTCAAGTTTGGTTTTTAAAAGAGTCCTAGAAAACCAATTTTTGCTCTATTTTGAGTATCTCTCTGGCTCTACACTGAGCAGACGCCAGGAGGCGGCCCTGAAGCCATCTCAGGAGCTGGTAAGCAAGTGAGAAGTCTTCCCTGGAGCTTCACTGACACAGCCTCTTCCCTACTTCCTGGGCAGCTGTTCCCATGTAGCTCTGCAGCTCTGATGATGGAATCTCATTCCCCTGTGTGTTCCCTGCTCGGGGTCTTGGGTCTCATCCCCTCCCTCTCAGGTCTTGGCCTGATGTGTTAGAGGCTCTTCATGGCACAGAGAATCTCCTTTCCCTCATCCTCTGCATCTGATACCTCTGCAAGCGTGCCCCCGTTTAATCTCCTCTCGCCTAACAAATGCCAACTTAATTATCCTCGCTTTGCCTTCTAACTCCAGCCCTGAGACTCTTTATCTTTGCAATTACCCTCCACGGCACCTTTTCCCATTCCTCATTATCCCTTCTAAAAGATGGTAGCCAAGGCCGCATGGCGGTCCCTCCTGAGCTGCCATGTGGTGCCAAAGATCCCCATCAGCCACCACTCCATTATTATTCTAAGCTTTTGGCTCCCCCACCTCCCAAGCTTCAGGAACTTGTTTGGACTTTGAACCCTGGACTGTAAAAATAGCCCCGGGCCAAGGATCTGGAGAATCCAAGAAGTCTAGAGATAGAATCGAACCTAGAACAAGGAATGTTGGAACTGGAATTCCCTTACAAGGAATGTCAGAAATGGAAGTGCTCTTGGATCTGAGGCTCTTAACTTGGAACCTATGAACTTGAGGATTTAAAAAAAATATTTTCATAATGTCATTTGATCAGTTTGTTTTCTTTGTAAGCTTATGTGTTTTATTTTCTCCATCTCTAGGTTTCACGACACTGACAAAAGGGTCCATTATTTAAAAAAAAAAAAAGAGTTAAGAACTCTTAATTTAAAAAGCTAAACTGAAAGTATCCTTAGAACAAAGAAGGTCGCAGCTAAAAGTACTTTGAAAATGTCAGATCTGGGAAGGATCTTAGAAAAGACAGTCAAAGGGAGAAGGATAGAAAACAGAATACCTGAGCTAAAGGGAGTCTTTATATATTGCTTGTGGCCTGAGTTTTTCTTTGGCAGAATTGTCAGAGCTAGAAGGGACCTTACAACATAATTCTTGGCCTAGCATCCTCATCTGAAAAATGAGGTCTTGGAACCACATGCAATCCCTTCCATTTCTAAATTAGATGCCTCTTGGTCTTCCACCCCTATACCAAGGTCAGCTCAGTTCAATCCATCAGCCTTTGATGGGCAGCCTTCAGTCAGCAGAATACTATGCTTTGCACTGGGAAAGCTACAATATTAGTGAGATGTTCCTCTTGAGGCCCAGGTTGGAATAGAGTCCCTCTGAGCTCCCTTCAAACCTTGTGATAACACAAAATCCTGTGATCACAGGTTATCTTCCTCCGAAGGTCACTGCCCAATGCTGATTTTGTGAGATTTGGAAGCTACAATCTGGAGACATCTGGTGTTCGGGGCTCTGTTTATAGCCCTGCTGTACAGTTTGGAAATGCAGGCCAGTGTCTTTTCATACACAAGCTACTTCTCTCCCTGCCTGTGAAGGGATTGATTTGTCCCTCAACCAGCCCATCCCGGTCTGCTACTGGCAAATCTGCTGCTGCTTCTAGGGCAGCCCCCCTTTTCTAGTGGGCATCAATGATGCAATCTTAGAGATGAAGTCATTGGCTTTTGACCCTTTGTTCCATAGAGCTGGGATAAGGGAAGAACCTGACAGTGACTTTGCGAAGAGTAACAAAAAGCGGGGAGCTCAAGAAAAAAGAATATGGGTTACCTTTTTTCCCTATAAATTCATTTCTTTCTTCTATCATTTTAATAATGTCCCCCCCCAAATGAAATGTTATTAGTTTATCATGACTTCCTTTTAGTGAACCCATATTGGACCCTAGTGATCACCACTTCTTCTCAGTGCTGAAAATCCAGCTTTATATAAATTTATTCTAGTAAATAAATATTAAGTGCCTAGTATGTGCCAGGCATATGGGTTAAGTACTCGAATTACAAAGAAAGATAAAAGATAATCTTTCCCCCTCAAGGAATTCACTATCTAATGGGGGAGATAACTTGCAAAAACTATGTACAAGTAAACTATATATAAGCTAAATAATTAACAGATAAGTCACTAATAAATAAGAATAGCTAACATTTATATAGTGTGTTCTACATCCCAGGGACTGTGCTGAACTCTTTAGAATTATTATTACATTTTACAACAACCCTGGGAGGTTGGTGCTATTATAACCCCCATTTTATAAATGAGGCAAACAAAGGTTAAATGATTTGCCCTCTAGAATTAAGGAGAATAGAGAAAAGGTAAGATTTTGGCTGGAAGCTGGAGGAATACAGGGAAGTGAGAGGCAGAGATTTTGAGGAGAGAAAGCGTTCCAAGCATGGGAGATAGCCAGAGAAAATGTCCAGAATCAGGAGGTGGAATGTCTGGTTCAAGGTCCTGTCAGGAGGTCAGTATGATTGGATTGAAGAATACTTGGAGGGTTGTGAGAAGACTAGAAAGGTAAGGGGGGGGGGGAGTTTTAAAGGGCTATGAGTAGAAAACAGAGGCTTTTCTATTTGATTCTGGAAGTGATAGGGAACCACTAGGATTTTTTAATTCAGGGAGTGACGTAATTGGTGTCTTTATTTTGTTTGTTTTTATTTATTTAAATAAATATATTTATTATTTTAGGAAAATCACTTTGGTGACAAAGTTTTGGAGAGAAATAAAATGATTACAGTTTGGACATGTTGGATTTAGGATGTCTACAGGATATCTAGTTTGAACTGTTCAATAGGCAGTTGGAGACACAAGTCTGGAGGTCAGCAGAGAGGTCAGAGATGGACAAATAGATTTGAGAATCATCAGCAGAAGGGGGATAATTGAATCCTTGGGAAATGAGAGGATCAAAAAGTGATATATATATATATATATAAAGAGAGAAGAGAGCCTTGGAAAGAGCCCTGTGAGACACCCACAATTAATGGGGGTGATCTGGTTGAAGATCCATCTGAGCATGGGCAGTCAGAGAGGGAGGAGGAACACCAGGAGAAAATAATGTCTCGACAACCCAGAGAGAAGAGAGTATCAAGAATAAGAGAATAGTTGATAATTTCAAAAGCTAGAAAGGGCAAGGATGAAGATTGATAAATGATTATTAGATTTGGCAAATAAGAGATTCTTAGTAATTTTGAAAGAGTGGTTTTGGCTGAATTTTAAGGTCAAATGCCAGACTATGGAGAGTTGTGTTGGGGGTTTTTTAAATAGTGACAGGAAAGGAAGTGGGGTCATCTGCCTTCTGGAGGACTTTAGCCACAAAGGGAAGTAGAGGACTGGATGATCGCTCAATGTTAGGCTTGTAGGTATATCCTGGACCTCCCTTTCACACCTTCTTGAAAATCAGTACCCCTTTTGTACAGCTCATGCATTCTCCATGATTCCTCAAAAGAGAGCAGCAGTAGCTCTTTGAGGGACGTACAGGAGCATTTTTGTAATTTATTTGATCTAACCCTACTAATTCTGTTAGAAAGGAGGAAAAAAGTTTTGATTCTAAACATAAAATAGATAAGGGAGGAATCCCATAGACACTGATTTGATGTGAAAAGTGGGAAGATGAATATTGGGTGACAAGGATCATCCTAGTTGAAGCAACTCCTACCATTTGGGGCTCCAGTCTATAAATGATTCAATGAGCCAATACATCGACAAATGATTGTTCATTTGAATTGCATCATGTTGAAATAGAATCTAACTGAAATCTATCTTCATGCAACTTCCACTTATTATCTCCAGTTCTGTCCTCAGGAATGATGTTAAGGGGTTCAATCTTTACTCACTAGGGATGTTTTTTAAGTATTGAAAGCCTGCTTTGAGTCATTAGTCCCCAAGTCTTCTCTTCTCCAGGCTGGTTATCCCCAGTTCATTCACCTGATCCACACACAGTTCCTTTACCTGATTATTTCGGAGACTCAGTTGCCCCAGAAGCTCTCTGCTCATCCCTCTCTAAGCATCTCTGTATCTTGTTAACTATGAAGGTAGCAGGAGTCCCACTCTACTTTATTGGAGTTTCCCTCTCATTTCCTTGCCTTGTAATGACCCTATATAGAGATAGATATAATTATAGTTATGCATAATTTCAGGCCAAATTGTAAAAGTAGTAGATGGGCTCCCTTAGTCCCCCCCATGCCATAGAATCAGAGGGCTGTAGGATGGAAGCCGTCTCAGAGATTATCTGGCCCAACTACCTCATTGACAGGCAGTGTAGTGTAGTAGGTTAAGCATTATAGCTGGAGTCAGGAAAATCACATTTCTATACAAGCACAACACACATGACATTATATGAATGTCGACTATTACAGCGATGAGGGAAGCCGACCTAGAGAGACCAGGTGATTTGCTCAAAGTCACCCAGGGAAAGGATCGGAATTGTTGACTCTAAAATCTCTGCTCCAAACTGTGTTTAGTCAGGTATCTCCTTGGGTTGAAGGATCCTCTGCCTTTTTATTTCTACTTTGACCAACAAAAGCAGAGGGAGGGAAGGGATGATGTAAACCCAATTGGCAAAGAGTGTCTCTTTCCCAGAAGTCTCCTTTCGTCCCCGGGTTCCTAGCTGTGACTGTCTCTCTGTCCCTTCCTTGTCTCATTTCTCCCGATGCCCTGTGAAAGAGAAAGATGTTCAGCCAAGCTCTGGCTCGGATACAAGGGTCTTACATAAGACAATCTGCTTTCATCTCACTAGGGAGGCAGAAAGATGAGGCAAACGATACCCTTGAATCTTTCTTTCTCAGTTCAATTTGTACAAATCAGACCTTTCCTGGGCCTTGGTGAACTCTGCTACCATTTCTTCACTGTGTACTTGCTTAAAAGCTACTTTAAAAGTGTTCTTATGGCTTTCTCATATATTTGTATCCAATCTACTTCCTCACACTAGAATCTCCCTAAAGGCAGAAACTTCTAATATTGGGGGCTCCCCGAGGTGGGCCCAATGGTCCTCCCTTGCCCCCTCATAGGATTATTAAAGTACAAAAGGACTTTAGAGATCCATTAGTCCAAGGCCTCTGTGTTATAGATGAGAAAACTGAGGCCCACAAGCATCATGGGAATGTGGAATTACGGATCCCTGAGAGGGACTTTCCAAAGTCCATCTAGCTCAACTTCTTTGTCTTACATCAGGGAACTGAGGCCCAAGGTCACACAAGTGGAAGCTATAGAGTCATGATTGGAATTCAGGTCTTCTGACTCCCAAACTGATGGACTTTTTCATTTTGTCATTCCTACATCAGAGTGAGAACTCCCTAGGGTTCTGGCTATGTCTTCCCCTTCAAGCTCGGAACTCTGGAGACTGGAGGAACTCTAAGGGACAAAGCTTTTTGTCCCTTTTCCTCTGGGTTTTCTGGGCTTAGCACTGGATGGCAGACTGAGTGATGAGCCTCAAGTCATAAACTAATTAAAATACTTTTTAAAGTAATAAAACCACACATAATTAGAGCATTTTAATTATCCTTCACAGTGGAAGACAAGTCCCCAAAATGGCTTTTGTCTGAGCCCTCAAGGTCAGTAAATTGAGATATTTTCCAACAAGGGTCTTCTAGAAACATTGTCATAATCAAAATATGGAACTACAAAGAACTTAATAATATAAAAGACCCAATGGCTAGGGAAAGATTTAGAATGGTAGAATGGGGAGGGGACTTAGGCCACAGGATGTCAGAGCTGGGAGGGCCCTTAGAACAGAGAATGTCAGAACTGGGAGGGCCCTTAGAACCCGGGAGGTCAGAGCTGGGAGGGCCCTTAGAACCCAGGAGGTCAGAGCTGGGAGGGCCCTTAGAACCCAGGAGATCAGAGCTGGGAGGGCCCTTAGAACCCAGGAGGTCAGAGCTGGGAGATACCTTAGAACCCAGGAGGTCAGAGCTGGGAGGCCCTTAGAACCCAGGAGGTCAGAGCTGGGAGGGCCCTTAGAACCCAGGAGGTCAGAGCTGGGAGGGCCCTTAGAACCCGGGAGGTCAGAGCTGGGAGGGCCCTTAGAACCCGGGAGGTCAGAGCTGGGAGGGTCCTTAGAACCCAGGAGGTCAGAGCTGGGAGGGCCCTTAGAACCCAGGAGGTCAGAGCTGGGAAGGCCCTTAGAACCCAGGATGTCAGAGCTGGGAGGGCCCTTAGAACCCGGGAGGTCAGAGCTGGGAGGAACCTTAGAACCCGGGAGGTCAGAGCTGGGAGGGCCCTTAGAACCCGGGAGGTCAGAGCTGGGAGGGCCCTTAGAACCCGGGAGGTCAGAGCTGGGAGGGCCCTTAGAACCCGGGAGGTCAGAGCTGGGAGGGCCCTTAGAACCCGGGAGGTCAGAGCTGGGAGGGCCCTTAGAACCCGGGAGGTCAGAGCTGGGAGGGGCCTCAGACAAAATTTTAGAGTTGAAAAGAATTTTTGAAGATAGAATGAAAGAATTACAGGGAAGCTTAGAACATGCGATTTTAGAATGTTAGAAAATGGAACACTAGTAACCTTCCTAGTTCTAACATTCAGTGTTTTAAGATCTCTCATGTGACTGAGAGTCTCTTCTAAGAGTCTTTCCCAGTCTTTGGTTCCATAATATCATGACCCTTCAACAGCACTACATGTAACACGAACAAATGAGTGAAGGATGCCTATAGAGCTCTGCTAAATGTCCAGCAAATGAGTTTTTCCTGCCTGCATTCTGATCTAAATTTAGGCCGGCACAGCTCTGGGAAGAAGCACACTTGCCTCAGAAATCAGGCCACTGCCCACAGTAGGGGAGATGGTTCGGAAGCAGCCCTTGACCCTGCCCTCCCTTGGAGCTGATCTCCAAAGCTCTCCCCAATTAGGGACCAGCGGGCCCTACTATCCATTGAGGGGGTCTCAAAGTGAGGAGGCTCAATTAACAAGATTGAGAAGTCCTTTAATGCCCCAACGAAAACTAGTTCTCCACACAGGCAAATTGTGGGATTACGTGGCTCCTTTTTGGGGACCATAGAGCTGGGACAAGAAGGGTCTTCAGAGGCTATTTATATCTTACTCCACCCCTAACTTTTACAGATGAGGAAAATAAAGAACCTCAGAGAAATTAATGATTTGTCAAGGAGCACCTAGGCAGCGGGGCAAGCCTCCAAGCTCTATTCCTCCTCCAGGGTTTTTCCCCCTACTGTACCACACTGCTTTGATCTCAGTGAATCCTCTTCAGATAATGGAGAGACCATCGAGTGGTTAGATTACATACTTCACAGGACCACTTTGGGAAAGCACTCTGTAAACCTTAAAGCACAATATGGCTCATACTTTGGGTCTCTTTGATGTCTTTGTCTTTGTAATCCCAACAGTGCCCGGCACACAGTAGGTGCTTAAGAAATGCTTTTTGACTGACTAATGGCAAGGGTCAATCAGTGTGATAATTCTCCAGCAGTGTACTTCAGCAATCCATTTGTAATTTATAGTCTGAAAAACCTGTCACCACCATTAAGGGTTCAATGGTTTATTCATCATCACAAAGCTAGTACAAAAATATACACATATATGTATGCATATGTATATATATATATGTATATAAATAGGTATATTTTGTATATATATGGATATGTGTATATCTCTCCTCTCTCTCCTCTCTCTCTCTCTTTATCCTCTCTCTCTTTCTCCTTTATCTCTGTCTCTCTGTCTCTGTCTCTGTCTTTGTCTCTCCTTTCTTTCTTTCTCCTTTCTCTCTCTCTCTGTCCCTCTCTCTCTGTCTCTCTCTCTCTCTGTCTCTCTCTCTCTCTCTGTCTCTCTCTCTCTCTCTCTCTCTCTCTCTCTCTCTCTCTCTCTCTCTCCCGTCTCTCTCTCCATCTCTCTCTCTGTCTGTCTCTTTCTCTCTGTCTCTCTCTCTTCTCTCTCTCTGTCTCTCTCTCTCTCTGTCTCTCTCTCTCTCTCTCTCTCTCTCTCTCTCTCTCTCTCTCTCTCTCTCCCGTCTCTCTCTCCATCTCTCTCTCTGTCTGTCTCTTTCTCTCTGTCTCTCTCTCTTCTCTCTCTCTGTCTCTCTCTCTCTCTCTCTCTCTCTCTCTCTCTCTCTCTCTCTCTCTCTCTCTCTCTCTCTCTCTCTCTCTCTCTCTCTCTCTCTCTCTCTCTCTCTCTCTCTCTCTCTTTCTCTCTCCCCACATCTCTCTGTCTAAATTTCTGTCTCTCTCCCTCCTTACCTTTCTCTGTCTCTATCTTTGTTTCCATCTTTCTCCCTCCCTCCATTTTCCCCTCTCTGTCTCTCTCCTCCCCCAATATCTGTCTGTGGGTCTCTGTGTGTCTATCTCTGTCTGCCTCTCTCTCTGTCTGTCTTTTTTTCTTTGTCTCTGTCTGTCTCTACACACACACACACACACACACACACACATATGTCAGAGGAAGGATTCACACCCAGATTTTCCTGATTCTGAGATTCCTGTACTATACTGGTCCATATAAGTATAACTTGTTCTCAATAATAACAATGATACACACTTAACTTAGCATTTTTCAGGGTGGTGAGGTGCTACAAGCAGTATTATTCCCATTTAATAGAAAAGGAAACTGAGGCTCAGATTAAATAACACTTAAAGACAAACAGCTATCAATTGGGACAAATGAGCCTTGAATCCTAGGTTTGCCTTACTCAAGGAAGATGAAGGATTGAGTTGAGCCTCTGAGGACATTTAGGGTTGAAAGATGAGTGGAAAGGACGGAAGAAGGTACAGAGTTAGGAGGTGGGGTAGGAGGGACAACCAGGAGATAGGAATAATACCAATTCATTGGGAATCATACCAGGGGGTTGAAATTCTAGCAGAAGATGAAAGGGGGCAGACCCCAGAATCCCCCGGGTATTCAAATATTTTGTATTCTAAAAAGGAAAGAATTCCAGGGAAAAGAAGGGCCTCAGAGGTCAAATCTCTGCCTCCAGGCAGGACAATACAGACAGATGGTCATGTCAGGTGCCGTCTTGGCTGGTTGATGTTGCAGCCTCTCACTGTAACAGGAAACCTCTCCAAGAAGGCACATAGGTGGAAATCAGTCCAACCCCATGGTTCCACAGGGGAGGGGCTGCAGGGCAAATCTGGAAGGATGCTGGGAGCTTACAGACAGTGGATTCTTGGATTCTGGGAAAGCCACAGCCCTTAGATGTCCTAGAATTAAGCATTTGGAGCTCATCTAACTGAACTGTCCCAAATTACAGAGGAGGAAACAGGTTTAGAAAGAGGTCGAAGGACTCCCCCAAGATCACCAGGTAGCAAATGGCAGAGCCCCAATTCTATACCAACCCTAACATGCTATTTCTACCATCTTCTCCTGAGCACAGGAGATAGTTTGGGACTCGGCCAACTGGTCCTGGCCAGAATAAAATTTTCTGCATGGCTTTATGCCACGGTAAGATTGAAAACTGGAAGAGACCATGTGGTTCAAATCCTAAATAGACCCTTCATTTTACAGAGGGGGAAACTGAGGCCCACAAAGGATGTTGTGATTTCACAGAATTTGAGTTAGAAGGAACTCCACTCTAGCTATTATTATTATCAATATTCAGCATTTATTTAGAGACTTGCAAGGTGCTTTACAAATATTATCTCACTGCTTACCATCTCAGAGAGAAGAGAGAGGAGGGAGAAACAGAGAGAATTTGGAATTCAAAACTATTTTAATGTTATGAATTGTTTTAACATGTAATTGAGAGAAAATAAAATATTACTTAAAAAGAAATAAATATTATCTTGTTTGATCCTCATAACAAGCCATAGAGGTAGGTAGTATTATTATTCCCATTTTGCAGATGAAGAAATTGAGACAAATAACGGTTAAGAGACTTACCCAGATTTACATGGCTAGCAAATGTCTGAGGCTACATTTGAATTCTGCAAGAGGAATATTCCTGACTCCAGATCTAGCCCTCTATGCCCTAGGGCACCACCTCATTGCCCCTCTGCCAAGTGGCAGGCAATGTTACTATCTTTGTTTTACACTGAGGCAGACATGCCAAGTTACTTTCCCAGGGTCACACAGTAAATACACGTCTGAAGTTGAATTTGAACTCAGGTCTGCCTGACTCTAAATCTATCCCTCCAATCACTGGGTCACGGTGTCTGAGTGGAGAAGGGAAAAGAAGTGGAGGAGGGGAAGAGCCAGGTAGATGCTGCAAGAGAACTTTCAGTCACATACTTTCTCTGATCTCAATTTCCCCCTCTGTACAATGGCTTTTCAAGGATAGAAAGTGTGTTTCCACATGGATACCTAACCCTAGGTTGAGGGCGATTGGGATTCATTATAGAATTAGGAGGTTGAACCTTCAATACTGATTTCTCCAGAGCTGTTATTTCATTGGTACAGGGAAATCTGAACAGGAAAATGTCTTCCCCAGAGCAATCAGTCCCTGCTTGGCAGGTTGTCCAATGGGTAGAGCCACTTAGCCCCAGCCACAGAGCAAGGGTAATTCAGAGGCAGGGCTAGTGCTGACTCCTACAGCTGATGCTCTGTCCCCTCCCTCAAAGTGAATTCTTCAGTCTTGGGCCTGTGAGGTCCCCAGCATTCATCTGCATCTCCATCAAAACTTGCCCCATTTTTGTGTACGGAGCCAGAGGATCTGTGCCCCCCGGATTCCAACTCCCTAAATAGGAACTGAGGTTGTCCCCATCACCAAGATGGCGCGCCACCCCCATCTTCCTTCCCTCCCAGACAGGGTCTTTATGGAGTGCTCCAGCAGCATCCCCCAGCCCTCCCTCTTCTCGACCTCTTCCCACTTCCCCACTCAGACACAGGCAGCTCAGTAATATTGGATTAGCCCACTTTCTTGAAAGCTGGTTTTTGATTTGCATAATCTCCCCCTCTCAGAGCTGATGGGGCCCTCTGTGATAAGCTCCCGGGCCAGGGCAGTCAAGCAAATTATACTCTTCGTTCTGAACAGCCATAGAGAAAAGGGGCTGGGGGAGGGGAGCAGAGGGAGGTTTTTGTCTTGTTTTGTTTTACAAAAGTCTAGAATGTTATTTGTATATCCCACAATCCCCCTGGGCCATTAATGCCAGTTCATCCTTTCTTAGTATCTAAGAAAACTCATTTTCTGGGATCACAATCAATAGGAGGAATCTTAACCGTGAACTTCCTGGCAGTAGTTAAAGATGGAAGTGAATAGTCTTGGAAAAAAATAAAATTCTATTTTTTAAACTTTTTAATATCCTACATTTTTACATCATCTTCATCTTTCAATATATCCTGTTTATCCCCACCTAAAAAACCAGTCCATAGAACAGAATACAATAAAGAAGTGCTGGGGGAATTCAGGAACATAAAGTTAATCAGCACAACCAAGTCCACAACAGGTACAGTGTTCCCCATATATAGTACCCCACCTCCTCCATGAAAGGAGCAAGATGAATCATCTCATCTCTTTTCTTTTTCTTTTTTCTTTCTTTTCTTTTCTTTTTTCTTTTTTTCCCCTGAGGTAATTAGGGTTAAGTGACTTGTCCAGGATCACACAGCCAGGAAGTATTGTGATCTCATCTTTTCTTTAAGGGCCCAGTGTAGGCACTGTAATTAGGCAGCATTAAATTTCAAGGTTTTGTTGCTGTTCTGCCATTTTGTATGTTTTCTTCACACTGCATCATTCCTATGTCTTCTCATGAGTTTCTGAATTCTTTATATTCACTATTTCAGAATTAAAATAATATTCCATTACACCCACGTGCCGCAGTTTGTTTAGCCAGGATGAAGAAATTGATGTCCTGGTGTAGAAAATTATTTCCCTAAGCTCCTACAACTGGCTAGTAGCAGAATTACAATTCCAACCATGGGAACACGGGGTATTGCAGAAAGAGTGATGGGTTTGTTGTTAGAAGAACTGGGTTTGAATTCTGATTCTGCCATTGAGTGCCTTATGACACTGTAAAAGTCACCTTCTCTTTCTAGTCCTTGATTTTCTTCTTCCGAAAATAAGAACATTGTGCTAGGGTGGGGGTGTGAAACTCTCAGAGGGAACACACCATCCGCGTGCCATCCATAAAACTCCTAGTCTGGGTGCAGGGGAAACCAGATTAAAATGTAAATCAGAAAAGTTCAAATTAATTAACTAAACTAACTAAATAAAATGAAAACAGTGTAGCATAAATCGTATTGATTGTGATTGTCTAAAGTCAATATTTAACTGGAAGGGATTGGTTTCTATTTGAATTTGACATCCATGAACCTGATTACTTCTGAAGTCCTTTCCAGCTCCCAGTCTTTGACCCTTTGATTTCTGATTTTAGATTTTTCTGTGATATCAAGAAAAAGGTCCTTGTGAGGAAAGCACCGTTTGTATCCAAAAAGGTCCAGGAAAGTGGTTCAATGGCTTGTCCAAATAACAGAAATTGTGGCCATGGATTTCAAACTCAAGTCAGCATGTTTATGGGCCGATTACACAAAGCTACTTTCCTGGACCCTTTTCCTTATCTTTAAAATGAAGGAATTGGACGAGATAACTTCCAAGTTCCTTCCAGATCTAAATTTTCGACACTGTGAAATGAACAACCTTTTTTAAAATTTTTGTTGTTCAGTTACATCTGGCTCTTCATGATGGTGTGGACCACAGCACGCCAATATTGTCCATCGGATTTTCCTGGCAGAGACTGGACTGGTTGCCATTTCTTTCTCCAGCTCATTTACAGATGAGGAAACTGAGGCACACGGGGTGGAGCGACTTGTCCAGGGTCCGACAACTATTAAGTGTTCTGTGCACTGGGGCACCACTTAGCTGCCCTTAGATCAAGGCAATATCATTAGTGACAGTAAAATATGCTTACAATTTATTCCTTACAATTTCATCTATTTGAGAGTTCCCTGCAGCAAGGTAGATCAAAACCTCCATGCTTTATAAGACAATGATTTGTCACACACACACACACACACACACACACACACACACACACACCCCATTACCTCATAGCTAATCCATGAATGATGAGTTCCTCTCCACTTAGCTAGGGTGATCTTCCAGCAATGTTCACACAGTTTATCACTGAGCCTCTATTCAAAGCCTTTCCAGCTTGGAAGGATTAACCTGAATTTGCACTCCGTTGCCATGTAGTTCAAAATCCCAGTGACCTCTGTATCCTAACGGATGCCAGAAGAGAATTTCAGTGTGGGGAGAAGGACACATTATGTGAGTGTCTGTGTATGTCCACAAGTATTAGTACTACCTGATTGAGACCTGGGTGAACTCATGGTGGCTCACTGGGATCATCTCTTCCTCTAGAAGTCCAGAATCATTCTTTTAATAAGGCATTTTGAGATATGTGATGTCACTCCATCAATAAACTTCTTATTTGATTCCTACTGTGTGTCAGGCTCTGTGCTAAGTGCTGAGGATACCCAGAGATGTAAAAGACAAATCCTGCCTTCAAGAGGTTCATAATCTAATGCAGGAGACAGCTTGCAAAGGGCCGTGCAAATGAGGTATAAGAAGCACAGATTAGAGATAACCAGTGAAGAGAAAGCGTTGACAATAAGGAAGATATTTTAAAAATAAACTTCTTTTTTTCTTTTCCCTTTTGCTGAGACAATTGGAGCTAAGTGACTTGCCCAGGGTCACACAGCTAGGAAATGTTAAATGTCTGAGGCTAGATTTGAACTCAGGTCCTCCTGACTTCAAGACTGATGCTCTAGCTACCTAGCTTCCCCTTCTTTTTCTTTGAAAAATTTTTTTCATGTTTACCTTTTTATTTTTAACAGTATTTTATTTTTCTCATTATGTACAAAAATAGTTTTCAACATTTATTTTTGTAAGATTTTGAGTCTGAAATTTTTTCCCTCCCCTCCTTTTTCCCAGAAGCAATCCGATATAAACTATGCATGTACAATCATATTAAATGTATTTTCTCACTAGTCATATTATGAAAGAAAAGTCAGAACCAAAGAAAAAAGCCGGAAGAAAGCAAAAACAATTTAAATGAAAATACTATACTTCGGTCAACATTCAGGTCCCATCATTTTTTCTCTGGATGTTTTCCATCACAAGTCTTTAGGAATTGTCTTGGATCATTGTATTACTGAGAAAATCTAAGGAGGAAAGAAGGAAGCCAAGGAGGGCAGGAGACCAAGAAGATGAATGTAGTATGATGGGATAGACAATCAATCTGGACTAGTTCAAGGATCTGAGTTCAAATTCTACCTGTGATTCAGAAAGGCTGTGTTACCCTAAGCAAGTCACTTCTTGGTGCTTTAGCCATTGCCCTGCATTGATGGAGAGTATTTCTTCCATACGTCCCTGTCCTGGTCAATGTGTTGCTTAGCTTTGTCAGACTGCTTTTCTTTTTTATTCTTTGATGTATGGGGTTGCTGTAGAGTGGGAGAGGGAGAAAAGTATATTTGGAAATGAAGGTGATAGAAAAACAAAAAGGAATGACAGACATTTAAAAAATAATATCTTTTGGAACATTGTCAGAAATGTGTTCAATGACCTATACATGAGAAAATTCATCTCCTCTCCCCTTTGAAAGTCAGAGCCTCCTTGGCCTGCCTCCAGTCCTTCAGAGCCTCTCCTATCATCATTCAGCAAGTCCATCAGCAGATTCGTTGAGTCCCCAGGAAGATGTTTTTGTTCAGGCCCGAACTCGAACTCATTGAGAACAGTCAAGTGCTCTCCATATCTTTATGTCATTATCTTGGCTTTGTATTATCTTGATATTTTCCTCCACCATTACACTATAAGGAGCAGAAAGGATGTCTCACCCAGACCTAATGTCGGCCGGTCTGAGCAGTGCTTCGTGCAAGGGATTTCTATTGGACAGAATTAATTGTTTTAGCAAATATATGATAGGTAGGACAGTGGATAGAGAACTGGTCTGAGAGTCATGAAACCCTAGGTTCAAGGCTTGCCTTCAGTCTTTATGTTCTAAGGCCATCTCTGACATCCTGGGTTCTAAGGGCCCTCCCAGCTCTGACCTCCTGGGTTCTAAGGGCCCTTACAACTCTGACCTCCTGGGTTCTAAGGGCCCTCCCAGCTCTGACCTCCCAGGTTCTAAGGGCCCTCCCAGCTCTGACCTCCTGGGTTCTAAGGGCCCTTACAACTCTGACCTCCTGGGTTCTAAGGGCCCTCCCAGCTCTGACCTCCCAGGTTCTAAGGGCCCTCCCAGCTCTGACCTCCCGGGTTCTAAGGGCCCTCCCAGCTCTGACCTCCTGGGTTCTAAGGGCCCTCCCAACTCTGACCTCCCAGGTTCTAAGGGCCCTCCCAGCTCTGACCTCCTGGGTTCTAAGGGCTCTCCCAGCTCTGACCTCCTGGGTTCTAAGGGCTCTCCCAGCTCTGACCTCCTGGGTTCTAAGGGCCCTCCCAACTCTGACCTCCCAGGTTCTAAGGGCCCTCCCAGCTCTGACCTCCTGGGTTCTAAGGGCCCTCCCCGCTCTGACCTCCTGGTTCTAAGGGCTCTCCCAGCTCTGACCTCCTGGGTTCTAAGGGCCCTCCCAGCTCTGACTTCCTGGGTTCTAAGGGCCCTCCCTGCTCTGACCTCCTGGGTTCTAAGGGCCCTCCCAGCTCTGACCTCCTGGGTTCTAAGGGCCCTCCCAACTCTGACCTCCCGGGTTCTAAAGGCTCTCCCAGCTCTGATATCCAGGGTTCTAAGGGCCCTCCCAGCTCTGACATCCAGGGTTCTAAGGGCCCTCCCAGCTCTGACCTCCTGGGTTCTAAGGGCCCTCCCAGCTCTGACATCCTGGGTTCTAAGGGCCCTCCCAACTCTGACATCCAGGGTTCTAAGGGCCCTCCCAGCTCTGACCTCCTGGGTTCTAAGGGCCTTCCCAGCTCTGACCTCCCGGGTTCTAGATCTCTCCTAGCTCTGACATCCCGGGTTCTAGATCTCTCCTAGCTCTGACATCCCGGGTTCTAAGGGCCCTCCCAGCTCTGACCTCCTGGGTTCTAGATCTCTCCTAGCTCTGACATCCCGGGTTCTAGATCTCTCCTAGCTCTGACATCCCGGGTTCTAAGGGCCCTCCCAGCTCTGACCTCCTGGGTTCTAAAGGCTCTCCCAGCTCTGATATCCAGGGTTCTAAGGGCCCTCCCAGCTCTGACCTCCTGGATTCTAAGGGCCCTCCCAGCCCTCACATCTCTAACATTCCATGTTCTAAATTCCCTCACAGCCCTGATATTCTAAGGCAGTTTTCTTGAAACTATAAATTATGGAGGAACTGCTAATCTATACTCAGAAAAGAATTTCCATATGTATGTTTTGATACTTGCAGGAGTGGGAGGTGGGGGCATACCATCCACCTGGTCAGCTCAAAGTCTTTTCAGGCCATGTCATCTGGTGCAGTTCCTCTTCGTTCCTCTCCCTAAATCCTCCACATATAATTTACGGGAGGCACCAAGGATCTATTTCTGTGCTTTTTTATGTTTCATGGGTACCAACCCAATGCTCAGCTATCCATCTGCCACCCAGAGCTATTGCTATATGACCAGCCCACTTCTTTTCCTGGACATCTGTGTCCTTAATCACATTTTTTTTACAACATGTTCTCACTCATAAGTCATCTTTGGGAACACACTGCAGCCTAATGACCATCCCCTACCATGAGATTTTCTGTAACTCTCTGGCGCACCTGAAATTTTAGATTTTTCTAAAATCGTGGCCATTCCATGATTCTCAGTCATGAATTATACCTGGGACCAGTATTGGGTAGCCAGTGGAATAGATTATAATAATATTTTATAGTGTTAGAGATGATAACAGCCATCATGGTACAGGGACAATAATACTGCTTCTGGACCTGCGTTCAAATTCCACCTCTTGACGCTTACTACATCCCTCTATAACAGGGGTTCTCACACTAGGGCCCGAGGGCCAGGTGCAGTGGGTTGAGGACGTTTGGGCCCCCGGGGTTATGACAAATGGGCTGAGGGGTGGAGACAGAGTGGGAGCTTTTGTTTTTGTTTTGTCAGCCCTCCAACAGTCTGAGGGACAGAGAACTGGCCCCTGTTTAAAAAGTTTGAGGACCACTGCTCTATAACCTTGGTTGTCATATAAACTCCCTGGGCCTCAGTTTCTTCTTCTGTAAAAGAAGGGGTTTGGACTAGAAGGCCTCTGAGAGCCAGGCTTTCTTTAATATTTAAATCAAGTTCCAACTTCTTCAGCTCCCTTTAGCTGCTGGTAAAATCCCCTCTGAGTTTTCCTTCCATCTGTTGTATTTATCTTGTATGTACTGATGGATAGATTGATGTGCACTTACATATGCACACACACACACACACACACACACACACATATATATATACATATGTATGTGTATAAGCGTGCGTAGATATAGTTTCCTCTGTTAGAATGTAAGCTTCTTGAGGGTAGAGATTCTTTTTGCTTTTTCTTTGCAGCTTCAGTGCTTGGTACAATGTCTGACTCGCACAGAGACTGTTGTTGTCTTCCTCTGCCAGATTAATTTTTGGACGACACAAATAGTCCACAAATTTGTCTCATTTCTTACCCAGCCTCAGTGAATGGGTGTTGCCTCAGTCAAACTGAGACTTATTAAAGACCTTCCTTTAAAAAGGCCGAGGTCTCCCACTGCATCAGAAGATAGCTTCACTAGTCCTGACCTCTGTCTTAGACTGGGCCCAGATGGTCCAGGAGGAGAGAGTGACTGCACAGCCCTGCCTCTTAGGTCCAATTCACTTGCAGGTCAAGACGTCAACTTCCTGATGTCATCGGTCCTATGCCAGAACAAAGGATAAACAACAAAATTTCATTTATTTATTTATTTATTTTTGGTTAAAGCTTTTTTATTTTTCAAGCATATGCCTGGATATTCTTTGACATTAACCCTTGCAAAACCTTGTGTTCCAATCCCCCCCTTTCCTCCCTCCCTCCTAAATGATAAGTAGTTAAATCCAATACATGTATACATATTTACACAATTATCTTGCTGCACAAGAAAAATCAGATCAAAAAGGGAAAAAAATGAAAAAGAAAATAAAATTCAAGCAAACAACAACAAAAAGAGTGAAAATGCCGTGTGATGCTCCACCCTCAGTGCCCACAGTCCTCTCTCTGGCGCAGATGGCTCTGTCCATCACAAGATCGTTGGGACTGGAATCATCTCCTTGTTTAAGAGGCCACGTCCGTCAGAACTGATCACCGTATAATCTTCAAACCACAGCATTTAACCCCAACATTCTAGAGTCTCTGCGCACTCCTGCCCAGAGCCTGCTCTCCTTTCCCCCTCCCCAACTTCTCAATATCTGAGCCTGGGTGAAGAGGAGAGAAAACGAAGGGACAAGCGGCTTGGCAGCCACCAGGGGGCCCCGGTCTCAGCTTTTCTTTGGGGATTTTCTCATTTCCTTCTAGGCATTTTCTTTCTTTTTCTTTTTCAAAGTTGTATTTATGCCTTTTACAGTTTCATGCCAGATCTTTTGGTTTCTCAGACCCCCTGATCCAGGGCTGCCCCATCAGGATTTAGTTCAGGGCAAATGAGATGCCGAGTGAATGCTTGCGTGGCCGGGTCCTTCCAGGTCAGAACATGATCCTGTTGACAATTTCTTTTGAGCCAGGGTCATGGTTCGTAAGGAAGGAGCAGAAATGCCCAGTGGTGATGGGCAATGGCAGTACTGGGAGACTGAGAGTAGGGAGTGGAGAATGGCGCTACTGGGAAAAACAGGCAAAAGCTTAATTTATCAACTTAGGAGAATCTTCTTTCATCTTTATAAGTTATTTGGGTCTTTCCCCAAAGAGCTTCCATTTTCTCCTTTGATCTTCCTAGTAACCCTGTGGGGAAAATAAGACAATTATATTATTCCCATTTGACAGATTAAGAAACTGAGGCTTACATCATACAAGGCAATGACAAATTGAAACTAGATTTCCTTATTTCCAGGGCAGGGTTCATCCTGAAAGGAGTTAACCAACTAATCTTGGCCCCTACCAAGACTAAGAATGATAGCATGAGAGAATCTAAGCTAAGCCTTTTAATGCCTGGAAGTACGAGCCATATCATACTGGAAGGACGAGTAAAGGATCTAAGAGAATCCTCTTCCTTGCCCAAGACCTGGCACGGGTGGTGGGCTCCACGGCCCTTGGGTGCCAACCCCACTGCCCGTCCCCATTCCCTTCCCCTGGGCATGTTCTGAGACACTCCTAGAGGAGGAAACTCTGTGGCAGTCTCCCACTCACTTAAAAATGAATGATGCTCTTCAGTGAACTGAGGCGGAGCTGGTGGAGCTGGTGAGTTCTATTTATACAATTTGTAAATCATTTTGACAGGCCCTCTTTTCAAACCCAGGAGCCAGTTGTGCAGGAAGGACTGGGCCTGGGCTGAGTTGTTGGAAAGTTGTTATATTTTTGCTGTTTTAATTCTTCCAATATCTGTCTGACAAGTTCCTGAGGTAAACTGGACTCAGCACGTGCTTTTTTTTGTCTTGAAATCTTCACTTATTAATATCAGAGCCAGGGTTTTTATACTCTTTAAGCTAGTGTTACATTAATATCAGCTCCCTCCAGGTGATGCTCTATACATTCTAGGGTTAAAGTATAGATCACATTTTGACATTTAAGTTCCACCTTAACAAGATATTTATCGTAACAGGGTTCTAAATAACAGTAACTATTAATAACGAGGTATTTGTCAAAAGTGGTAAATAGCAGAAATTATCAATAACAAGGTGTTTGTTAAAACGGACTTGTAAATAGCAGAAACTATCGATAATAAAGTATTTGTCAAAACAGTTGTAAATAGCATAGTCATGCTGCTTTGTTCCTGTCATATGCATTCTCTCTCTTTTTTTAAACATGGTAGAAATATATGTTAAATCCAATATATACATAAACATTTATATAATTATTATCAGCACATAATTTAAGCAAAAAAGGGAGAGAAAGACCTTTTTTCTCTTAGTATTTGTTGCACTCACCCTTAGAGTAGTTGGATGGTGCAGTGGATAGAATACTGGGCCTAAAGTCAGGAAGATTCATTTTCCTGAATTCAAACCAGCCTTGCTGTGTGGCCTTGAATAAGTCATTTAATTCTGTTTGCCTCAATTTACCCATCTGCAAAACCAGTTAGAGAAGGAAATGACAACCACTTTAGCATCTTTGCCAAGAAAACCCCAAATGGGATCACAATGCGTCAGACATGAATGAACAATCAACAAAATTTGTAAAAACATAGATTATAGAATTTCCAATTAGACCTTTTTCCCTACCAGTTCTAACATTCTATCTTCTTACAAACTATTTCCAGAGATCTTTTTTTGGATCCAATACAAGTACGTTCTAAGATCCTTTCAAACACCCAGCACTTATGTCCTAAGGTACCTTTCTGCTCTGAAGTTCTTGTTCTAACATTCTATGTTCTAAGATCTTTTGAGCTCCAACATTTAGTTCTCCAAGATCTCTCCAACTCGGACATTCTCTATTCTTACAATCTGTTTCAAGATCCCTTTTAGCTCAAAAATAATGTTCTAGATTCACTTCAAAATTTGACATTTTTTGTTCCATTCTGTGTATGAAGGCCCTTTCCATCCCATTACTTTATGTCCTAAAGCCTCTCCCAGCTGCAACATGATATTTCCTATGGTTCTTTCCAGCTCTAACATTCTATGCTCCTACAGTCTGTGTTTTAAAGGCCTTTTCAGTTCTAACAATATATGTTTTAATCTACTTTTGAAATATGGAATTCTATATTCTAACATTTCTAAGAGAGTTCTTATATTATTTGTCCTTATGCTATCTATGTTAAGGTTTTTTTCTAGCTCTAATCTTGATTTTCTGAGATATTCTATATCTTGGAGCTAAAAAACCCTTAGAAGAGACTATTTATTTCAATTTGCTCATTTTTTTTTCAGATAAGGGAATTGAAGTCCAAGATCCCTTAAATAGTTAGTGAGTTATAAGAATCCAGGTATCCTAACCACTAAACAAATATTCCTTCTTTTTTATTATTATTTACTATTAAGACTGCCTCTCCCTTGAGGGCAGCTCAATGGTGCTTTGGAGAGAGTACCCGCCCTGAAGTCAGGAGGACCCGAGTTCAAATCTGGCCTCAGACCCTTAACACTTCCTAGCTGTGTGACCCTGGGCAAGTCACTTAACCCCAATCTCCTTGAGAGGGAAAAACAGAAAATGGCATCTCTCTATCTCACCCAAGCTATAAATACAGGGCCTACCCACAGGCCTGATCCCAGTCTCATCAGCTTGTTGTTAACTTGCCTATTAATGTCAAATTCACAGAGCACTGCAGCTCAGAACTCCCGAGCTCAGGAGATCCATTAGCCTCAACTCTCTGGTAGTTAGAATGACAGGTATCTGCCGCCAGACCTGGCTACTACTCTTTCTAGTTCATTAGGCCATCCCTGTTCCAGGGGACTTTTCAATTAATCACTCATTTATTAACCACCCACTACGTGTGAAGCTCTGTGCTACATGTTGGGGGTACAAAGATGTAATTATTCATATTGTCAACGCCTTAGCATCAGGAATAAAAGAGAAGAATTGATTGCATTTTCCTCCTCTCTTGACTTCTTGACTAACATGGATTAAGAAGCAAAACATTTTGAATACATTATTTCATTTGATCTTCACAATGATCACATAAGGCGAGGACTATTATTGTCCCTATTGTACAGAGACTGAGTTATCCAAGCTCACATAAGTTTCCAAGTCAGGACTTGATTTTAGGTTTTCCTGACTCCAAGTCAATGGTTCTAATACGCCACCTGGCTTCCTTTAGATATTGACAATAATGGTAATAATGGCTGACGTCTATATAAAAGCACTTTAGATATCAGAGGAGGAGGATCTCACCCCTGAGCTCCAGGGCTCTCCCTTTCCCAGGACTAATTTTTAAAGAAGCTTTCTGGGAAAGGTATTAGGAGAGTCAGCTCAAGCCAGGCCATGCCCAGGCTACCTCCTGGTTACCCTCATCCCAAAGCTGGCATCCCACTGACCTGGTGCCCACAGCCTTCTTGGAGGGGAAGGTGAGGCAGCTTAGACAAGAACGCTCAGTTACTGCTCATCTCGGTCTCCTACAAGCTCTCTTTGGAGAGCAGGTAAGATGCTGACAAATATTAGCAAAAAGGGAATTAATCTGAATACTAAGCACTCGACTAAATACATAAAACAGACACGGGGGAGACATAGATCCAGCCTGGGTGTCTGCCAGCTCCCGTCTGGGTCAGATGGGATCCCTGG